>NC_071315.1:5348149-5651044 GCF_027563975.2 Plodia interpunctella
ACTTTTATCTAGCGGTTAGTTTATCTGTCAGATTACAGCATGATAATT
The DNA here is from genome assembly GCF_027563975.2 of Plodia interpunctella. Lineage (NCBI taxonomy): Eukaryota > Metazoa > Arthropoda > Insecta > Lepidoptera > Pyralidae > Plodia > Plodia interpunctella. The sequence goes on from NC_071315.1 coordinate 5,348,198, forward strand.
TATCAGAAAGTGGTGTAACAGGCCCCTAATATTATCTGTTAAAACGGGGATTTATAAAAAATAGTTATTCAAAATCAAGTAAAAATAAACACTACAAAAATAAAATCACAGAAAAATTGGATTTAACATCGATCAAATTTAAAAGCTTGAACCCAAATAAATTGCTCAATCGGTAAATTATGGAATCGGTCACGATTTTGGAATTCTGTGAAACATATTGGTTTAGTTCGATAAATGGTTTTAAATGAAGTAACTATATACGTTTATTATTTTATTTTAGGTAATTCTTTAATCTAAATCGTCGTAATTATTATAAAGAGGTAAGCGTTTGTGAGTTTGTATATTTGAGGCGGGTAATCTACGAAACTACCGAACCAATTTCAAAAATTCAGCATTAGAAAGGTACATTATCCAATATTGCTATAAGCTATATTTTATCTCAAAATTCCCACGGGAGCAAAGCCCCGGGCAACATCTAGTTATTTATTTAATGATATATATTGCTGGCCTTTCTGAAACATAAGTTAGTCCACATTTATTAGTTGACATCCATAGAGGCTGCGGTGAAGTTTGTTACGCCGCTTCTTCTTCACCTGCGATTTTGATGTCAATAACTGATGTATCATCCTAAATTGAATAAAGAATTTTGTATTTAAATTTATTTAGATGCTTTAAATTATGATTTAAATTAATTTAGATGCTTTAAATCATAATTTAAAAATTCTTTATTCAATTTAGGATTATATATCAGTTATTGATTTTTCTCTATTTGTCTTGAAAAATAGATTATGATTTGACACTATAATTAAAACCGTTCCTGATTTTATCGCAATACATTTAATGTATATTTCTTAAATTTGCATTTTTAAAGAATAATAACTAAAATAAATAACAAAAATTCTACACAAGGAAAGAGACAGAATTACTAACTCAGAATGGTTTTGAATTTTTAGCCGCCATTTTATTTTCCCAAAGACAGACGGACAGTACAGCAGATTATTTGATTGATTGTCTATCTTATCTTTATTTTGATCTTTGTTATAGTTTTATCGTTCTATAAGATCTGCTCGAAGGAAATTAACTTTCTCTATTAACTGTTTTCGGTTTGTTTTTGCCAGTTTTGTATTATGATTTTGAAAGTATCATTTAAGAAATTAATATACATGATGTCTAAATGTTTCTTTACGTAAATATCTTGGTATTTAGTTCATACATAAATATTATGATAAAGATATGGACAACATCAGGTAGATTAACTTTGAAAAGACGACCAAAGACGACTTAATTGGCTATCACACAAAAATATTGGTCATTTGATATTAGTTATCTGGTAAAAATATAATCATGTTGTCAGAAGTAATTATTCTACGCGGACTAAGTCGCGGGTAAACAGTTAGTTGTGAATAAAATGTCGGCTTGAACTACTAACTTAAAGACAAACCACAATTCAGTATTGAGCGATTTATTTCTTCACATCCATATTCCACAAAGAAATAGTATTTTCTGTATCACCGCAAAAACTCGAACTTGAATCTTGAATCCGATTGAATTTTCGTCTTATCTCCTTTGGAATAAAGTCGAATTCTGATTGTTCATGTAACTGGCTGACTCCTCAGGCATGACTACACCGTTTCGTTGTTTTTGACGTCTCGCAGCGCCAGTCTTTGATGCCTTCTTCTCCATTCATATTGAGGTATTCCGCTCGGAGCACCGATTCGAATGGCACCGATTCGAATAGCACATAACGCGTTCCGTTTAGATAATCAGTATTCTAATTTCTGGTGTGATTGGAAAAATAATTTATGATGTGTTAGAGAGCTGCCTTTTAGAACAACTTTTAGAACAACACAAAAGTTACAGTTCTAATTGAAATGTTGAAGAATCATCACCTTTATTTTCAGTCCGCACAACCCTGGGCCGGGTATAGGCATTCATTTTTTCCTTCCTACGGTCTTGCATTAGTCTAATCCATCGCTGTCCCGTGTGACTCAATCAGTGTCGACCAGCGGGTTTAAAGGCTTTGGAGAACCACCAGTGAGATGAATACATTTTATATATTTTACTAGCCGCGTCCGGCTTCATTCCCGTAGGAATTTTGGGATAAAATATATCCTATGTCATAACTACCGAAACTACCAAATGTCACAACAATCCGTCAAGTAGATTTTGCGTGAAAGAATAACAAGCATACATACATATTGACAAACTTTCGCATTTATAATATTAGATAGATAGATAGATAAACTCTTTATTGCACCATTTACAAAGGAGTACAGTTATAACAAGATATTTTTATTTATTTTATATATAATAGGTATAATATTAGTGGGATAGGATCGACTGTAATCTATACTGTAATGTATATTATTATTAATTTTACATACGATTGTCAGAAATATGCATCGTCGAATCTTCACAAATACTTATGATTTTAAAAAAGGAATTCCTCGAATCGAACCTAAAATATATTGACTGGTGCTAAACGAAACCTATGCGATTAAAATCGGTGCCAATCGAATAGGTGCGCGAAACACCTCTTCGTTCGTATGCGAGATTATCAGCAAATAGAACTTGAATTATTTTGCTATTGTTAATTGAATCAACGTGATTCAGCTCATTGGTGGTATTTGGTTCACTGTACACACCAAAAACCAAATACCGAAAACATGTGTAAAATTATTCGTATAGTCTTTGTTGTGTGCGTTTAATTGAATTTTAGGTTTTTATTAAGCAATAACTTTCTTTTTATTGGTGTTTCAATATTATACTCACATGTTGTCTTCTTTATTTTTTATATATTCAGGTATTTGAATTTCGTTTCTTGTGCTTATTAAATCTGCATTCGCTGTTAGGTTTCATCGATAAAAATGTGCTAAAAAATTTGATGCCAACCGATAGGTTTCTACTCATATCGATACCAAAATTTCAATTCAAACTATTTAACCTAGTAGGTATTGGGATTTATAACATTTAAATTTTTTATTGGTGCCAAAGTTGAAAACTAAATTTCAAGACGTGTCCGTCCAAGTTCCTCACTCTCAACGTTTTCTCGATTTCTTCCTTAGCCGTTGATTGTCCGACAATGGATCCCAGAGTGGCCCAGGAACCACTTTCTTACTTTTTTGTATCCACTTCGCACGATCGTCGGCAATGTCGGTGTTCCATGTATTGACCCCACTTCATATACAACAATTTTATTAATAAACCAACTGCGCAACTCGGCTACGCTCACGTGAGAATTTCGGGATAAAAAGTACCCTATGTGTTATTCCGGGTAATTTTCTACCCGTGTACCAAATTTCATAACAATCGGTCCAGTATATACTGCGTGAAGAGGTAACAAACAAACAAACTTACTTTCGCATTTATAACATTAGTTGGGATACTCTATACACGTTTTGTCAGTGGAATATCGCCACGCCTCTCTGTTCTCTGCTTTTACATTTTCCCTAACAAAAGTAATATTAATTTGAGTTTTATACGTTCTTGATTTTTCTCATCTTAATTTATTGTGTTACAATAATTTATCGAATCCCAGATGTCCAAATTATTTCGAAAACATGGTGATTCAGTTATTTGTCACAGCGTCGCCATCTTCTTTGAACTCCCAACGCCAACTGGGACATAGCATATCATCAAGCGGATTCAAATTGGGCTAACATACCGACGGGGTGTATGAGTCTTTATATATGTGCTTCCTCGACTCAGTTTGTGTTGGATGTTATTGTGAAATGTGTGAAATTCGGAACGGAGCTTTGATGTTTTATGGTTACTTATTTTTTATAAGTGTTTTTGCAAGTCGTTTTTATAAAGAGCCAACGGAATCGATTCCAATCCACAATTAAGAGGAACAGAAATATGGTAGCAGAGGTTTTGATGTGCACGGCACTTAAATGTTATTGAAACCCAGGAACGTTCATTATAATGATGTTCAATATTGTTAAAATAAATTGTCGCTTCTCAAAAATATCTCGTGTAAATATTAAATACAGTAAGTTATGGTCACTGATATAAAGTTTTTGAGATCGCTGTGTTTAATCGGTTGAATGCAAAATTATGCGCCGTTTAATGCGAATATTTTAAACTTGTTCTTTTTGGTGTCGCATTATGCGTCATAGCTTTTAATGTGCACTGCGTTTTTGGAATAATTTTTAAGCTCCGTTACTGTTGTGGTCGACTTTCCTGTGTCGATAGCACAAACAAACAAAAGTCTGTCCATGTTTAACTTACAAGCACTTGTGCTTGACTTACAGACTTTAATATGGCAAGCCATATTTACCAGTTACTGGACATTTATTTACTGGAGTTCATATAAGTAAATGGGACGATATTTCCATCGTCCCATCAATGGGACATCCAAGTAGCTACGGAAAGAAGGGGTAAAACCAATACTATCGATTTACTGCATATTATATATTCTTTAATGAAACCTTGCATTCCACGATGTACGTGTAAGTCACAACTGAAGTTGTCCATAAAAACGTCAACTATGAACCAAAGGCCCTGACACCATATACAAGTTATCGAGATCACAGAAAATCCACTTTCATATAAATGACGATGTGAGAACTGAATATCTTTACTGAGTTGTGGCCTGTTGAAAATGCTGCAGCACATTTTTTTTAATCTTACGTATGTGTTTGTGGTTTGGTTTTTAAAAAAAAACGGGATTCTATTCTATTCTATTCTAACAATTTGTACCGTCTGTGTTGTGTCCACCGGACCCGCGATACAACCTTAGGGCTTCGCCGTCGAGTATTGTCAATTTATCCATTAACTGAAGATATTTGACGACCTCGGTGGCGCAGTGGTAAAGTGCTTGCCACTGAACCGAGAGGTCCCGGGTTCGATCCCCGGTCGGGTCATGATGGAAAATGATCTTTTTCTGATTGGCCCGGGTCTTGGATGTTTATCTATATATGTATTTGTTATAAAATATAGTATCATTGAGTTAGTATCCCATAACACAAGTCTCGAACTTACTTTGGGGCTAGCTCAATCTATGTGATTCGTCCTAAAATATTTATTTATATTTATTTATTTATATTTCAATATTTTCTGACAAATATTTATTAGAGCTAGTATTAAAAATTATGTTAATATTTTTTGTTTGGAATACTACTAATAATTATTGAATTTAATAAACGTGCAGATCAGTTAGGTAGTACTCAATATAATTTCTGTAAATTTTTTAGTTTGCAGTATGACATCATGCCATACCTCACCTCGATGTGACGCCTACGCACTCAGCCTGACCAAATACTCGGTTTTACTCTATATTTGATATATGTTTTAGTACAAACTATATAGCATAATATATGTAGTCTAACATGGAAGAAGAGATTTACAAAGACCGATCCAATCTCCCAATCTCCAGACCCGACCCCGAATAAAGTAGGAGAAAGAGTGGAAGAAGAAGGAGAAGAGACATAGTATATGTATATTACACTACACTATACTAATGTTACATACAAACATACTAAAACTATACTAGAAAAGATTGACTGGAACAGATAGCTTTACCGCTTTGTACCTTTAATTTTTTTTTTCCTCTCGTGGCAAGGCAGTCCTACTAATATTATTATATTATAAATGCGAAAGTTTGTGAGGATGTGTTTATGTATGTTTGTTACACTATTACGCAAAATCTACTGGATCGATTGTTACAAAATTTGGTACACGAGTATAATATAAACTGGAATAACACATAGGGTACTTTTTATCCTGAAGTTCTTTGGGCGCAGCTAGTAAATAATTTTTGTATTGTATAAGGTTTTTCATATTTTAACAGAAGCAACCATCTCAACAGCAAACAAACAGCGAAAGTTACTGATTATGTATGCCGTCACGAGCTGTTTGTCAGCTCTGTATCACCGTGACACTGCTTTCATTCACTAATGGAAGAATGCCGGGTGATGCTCGTGTATGATTGTGATCAGAAATTGTTATAGTTTCCACGTTGCCTTTAGTGGTGCTGAGGTGGTGGATCTGATGTAGGTCTTAATTAGGATATGATCCAACCTGATCTACATTGATTGATCTGACGGTTTCCGAAATTCTATTGGTCCTACTAATATTATGAAATGCGAAAGTTTGTGAGGATGTATGTGTGTTTGTGACACTTTCGCGCAAAATCTACTGGACGGATTATTGTGAATATTGGTACACGGGTAGAATACAACCTGGAACAACACAGAGTACTTTTTATCTCAAAATTTTTACGGGAGCGAAGCCCCGGGGCGCTGCTAGTAAGATATAAAATGTTCGTGTTACTGATTATTTTGTTACCATACACCTCAGAAACGGATTGACTTTGCTGATTAAACTTTATATATTTATTATATGTCAGAGAATACATTGTTATCTATTTTTTATACCCCTATGTGATAAGGGTGAAGACGGGACCGGCCGCCAGTATTTGTATTATATATATATATATATATATATATATATATGTGAAACACAATTAAATAATATTATATAATACTACATTTATTTATGTACTTTCTTATGTAAATACCAACAAATAGTGAATACCTCGGCCCAAGAGTAACCGACAACGGTACAAATAGTCACGTACAGAATGCTATTGTGTCCGTCCGTAACAAAAAGCGTATTTATCTTGCGATGGTGGATCGATGGCGGTATTTGTGTCACGACGCCTGAACACCCTTTATTTTGAAAGCTTTTCTTTTCTTTTACGCTCGCTATCGGCAATCAGCTCGCCAAACTTTGACGGTTTCGACGTCCATTGCTGGTTTTTACTTGCGGTAAATAGTTATTACACAAAGTAATTACGCAATATTCGTTTATTCGCGTCGGCATCGGTCTAAAGTTTGATCATTATGTTCAATTAATTTAAATTAACTGAACGCTTCTGAATCCTAACTAGTATTAAAAATACGATAGTAAGTTTGTTTTTTACCTCTTTACGCTCTATCTGTTCAACTTATATTCTTGAAATTTTGCATACATTAGTAGTTTGAAGTATGGAGAGGTACATAGGGTACTTTACCTTTCTTTACGTAAAAATACATATTCCCGTCGGGAATTTACGCGGGCGAAACCGCGGGCAACAATTATTCTATTATAATCAAGTATTCAGAAATTAGACATTTTTACATTTCGTAAATTAATATTTATTCATGATCCTCGAAAGCTACAATCTTTATGCCATATTATTGTGAATGTAGAAGCGATCCGCAATTTAAGAAGATGATCTAGTTTTTTTCACCAAGCTACCAAAATCAAATCGATTGGTTTAGGTCGTTCACCGGTCCACGAGTTATTGTGTTTATTGTGCTACATGGTCAGCTGTCTGGAACTGTTTTGTGGATTGGTCAGTTTACCTTATTTCTCATTTTAGAGGAAGGTTATTTTTGGAATTCAAGGACTTCATTTGACGACCTCGGTGGCGCAGTGGTAAAGTTCTTGCCACTGAACCGAGAGGTCCCGATCCCCGGTCGGGTCATGATGGAAAATGATCTTTTTCTGATTGATCCGGGTCTTGGATGTTTATTTATATGTATTTGTTATACAATATAGTATCGTTGAGTTAGTATCCCTTAACACAAGTCTCGAACTTACTTTGGGGCTAGCTCGATCTGTGTGATTTGTCCTAATATATTAATATTCATATCCTGTTTGCTATTTCCATGGGGGGTACGGATTTGAAGTGGGAAATAGCACCATAAATTCAGGGTAAACTTCTATTCTACACTCACAGGGTACAGTCGACCACATGTCAAGTTACCCTGCACGGATCCTAATTCCGCGGTGATAGAGCTGAACTTGCAATGAATTAGGGTAGGTTGTCATGCTTGTTGACTGTACATATGTGGTCGCGGCCGCAGTTAAAGTGAGTTATTGATTAACCCGCATCCAGACAGACGCATTTCCTCATAGTTCTCTAAATCCGAACCTGGATGCAAGCCAGGCGATGCATTGACCTGAAGGATTATTTTTAGCGCCTGACTAATATTTCGATATTTTTTAAATTATAAGTGCTTTAAAATATTACCAGCTGTACTGTCAACAGCACATCACCCTACCTTAATTCATTGCAAACCCGCTGCTATTACCGCGCCGTAGGGGTGCATGTAGGGTAACTTAATGTGCTGTTGACTGTACTGCCCATACGTTATTTTAGTTTATTATAGTTAGTTGACATAGGCTAACTGCCGCGGACGAAGCCTCGGGCTTCTAATAGGCTAATTTAATCAGATTTCCAACTATCTCCACACCAAAATTCACCTCGAGCCAATGCTCCGACCTCGGGCTTCTAAAAGACTAAGTTACTCAGCTCACCAACTGTCTCCACACCAAAATTCTCGTGCTCCGTTTTGACGTGAATAAAGGACAAACAAGTCTCACTTTCACATTTTTATTTAAGAAGTATAGAAATACTAGGTATGCGTAATATGGATAAGGATATAACGGGCAAAGACAATAGGAAGACACATTTGCAGGCCCATGTATATATACAAAAGTAGACACTGAATGACTGACTTACATATCAATGCACAGCCCAAACCGCTGGGTCTAGAAACTTCTATCCTTTAAGGGGGTAAAAAGGGGGTTCAATGTTTGTATGGGGAAACCAGATTAGTTGAAGAGTCTAAATATTTCAATGGAGTGAAAATAACGCGTGCTAAGCCGTGGGCAAAAGTTAGTAAAAAATTAAAGCCCAGTGTTGGGTTCGTAATCGTTTTGCCACCACTTATGGCTCTCCTTTTTTCGCGCCACTTTCTACGGTCTCATGCCACTTCCAAGTTCTCCAACAAAATTTGTTCAACAAAACAATGTTTTATGTATACTTATAATTATGTAGTATGAATTTTAACTAGTATACTGCCATGAATGACGCCATGCGCATAACTACTTAATTAGTTTTCTATAAATAAACCACAGACAAGAAGTTAACTACAAATTAAAATACATTTTTATTTATTTTGTAATTACAATGTAGGGCCATTTATTGGAATAAAACCAAATAACTAAAAATATACCTATAACTTAAAAATATTGATTTACTGTATTCCTAGATCAAATTATTAAAATTTTTTAAATAGCATTTTCTTCGTTTTCTTTTTCGTGCCATAACGTGCCATCAATAACTTTTTAATAGTTACTATTTTTTGTTTTTGCTTTGGGTAGCTATCTGTTTTGCTACACGTTGTATCTATTGTTGATAAATAACTTAATTGGATTTTTTCTCATGAATCCGATAACATCACGTAATGGAGATTTATAGCCATAGTCGCCGGTTGTTCATTATGTTATTATAGTTTCTTAAGAAAGTTATTTGAAAATACCTATATTTTTACTAGTGTATGCCTCAGGAGTCCGCCTTTCTTTGGAATTTCCAGAAAGTTTACAATACGTGATTGATCATATAAAGATATTACTTATTTTATTAGCCCAAAACATTATAACAGACAATTATATTTCTAACAAAATTGTTGTATGGAATTTAATTTATAAGTTGGTTTTATATGTATATCCCATGTCGTATTACTGGTAGAGGCTGTGGAGACCACTTCCCATCAGGTGGGCCACATGCCTGTTTGATAGTATAAAAAAGGACAGTAGTCAAGCGCAGACATATCATGTTCAAATTCAAAATGTTTATTGTAAATAAGTACGGTAACTAATGCTCTTTCTCTTTCTTTCCAGATATCAGACATAGTGGTGGGACAAGAACCGAACGTGACCGCGCGCGAGGCGCTGCTGAGCTGGGCTCGGCGCTCCACGGCCAAATACCCTGGCGTCAGGGTGACAGACTTCACGTCTTCCTGGAGAGACGGACTTGCGTTCAACGCGCTCATACACAGGAACCGGCCTGATCTGATAGACTGGCGTAATATCAGGTTAGTAGCTGAGTGCGTTCGTGGCTACATCAGGCGGTTCATAGACAAATGTCTTCAGAGAGAGACGGATTGGCGTTCAACGCTCTCATGCACAGGAACCGGCCTAATCTGATAGACTGGCGTAATATGTATCATGTAACTTAAAAGTGGATAAACAGTTGAATCTGAATCCAACGTCACTTCCACCGTAACTTTCAACGTCCATTTTTCTAGACGGGACGGATTTACAGCTATTATTCACTTAGTATCAGTTTAGTAACTTTTTGTCAGTAACAAAAGCGTAAAGAGTGAGTGAGGTAATCGTACATTTATTATCAATGCTTGACACATAGAACCTAAGAAATAATGGTACTAGAACTGTCACATGATAAAAAAATAGGTTAACTATTTTTATGCATACAATTTTATGTCATAATTTAACATGGCATACTTTTTCTTATCGTAATAATAGTTACGCACAATATTAATTTGGCATAACGTTTTAGGCACAATTTTTTTATGCATACCTACCATAAGCATAACAATTTTTAAGCATAATATTCTAAACCATATTGGCGGCTTAGGGGTGGCCCAAGGGCCACCCCGCCGCACCCTAACCTACTGCTACACTATAGCTTTATGCAAATCAAAATTATGGTAAAATACATTAGCCTAAACTATAATTATGCTTATTGAAAAGGTATGCCAAAAACAAGTATGTCAAAATGTTATTATGTCAAAAAATTATATACTCGTTATGCTAAATTGAATTAGGATAAATAATTTATGCGAAAAAAAGGGGATCCCAAAAAAATACGTTATTATTTTCAGATCAAGACAGGTTCGAGAGCGTTTGGAGACGGCTTTCCATGTGGTCGAGAAGGAGTATGGAGTTACCAGGCTTTTGGATCCCGAAGGTAAGATAGACATTGCCACTCTCATCCTAACGTGTTTCTGGTGTCTTTTGGGGATGTTACATCGCGATGACTGTATTGTTGTGTGAATTTGATGTGGTTTCCACAGTTATATGGCGGATGGTCTAACGTAAAATCTGGTATAGGTTTCATCGCGATATGTTGCTTAGAACCAGAGATATTGACAATAATAAGTTATGAGCGGAGGCACAAAATAAATGCGGGCGAAGCCGCGGTCAAAAGCTTTCAGACAAGAATAAATGACGTTGATAAAGAAACAATAATAGATTAAAGATTAAAAAAATGAAGATTCGCGTTTAAATTGTTTTATCTAAAAACAGACAACCTTCCACTATCATTATGGTGTCTTTCCCAGTCCACATTAACAAGCGACGTGGTAATTTACCTGTCTAATTATTTTAGAACAGCACAATTAGCGGTCGGTCCGTCCGTTGAACCTGTCGATATGTCTAACCTTCGACACCGTGAGAATGTGCAATGAAAAAGTGTTATGTTGTATAGGTATAACGGGGTTGTGATGAGACAGTAATCCTTACGCCAGCTCCACACTGTCGCCGAAGTCAACACATGCCGATGCGAATGCGTGAACATCGCGTAATTAGTATGAGTGCTTTTATTTACCGCAATGAAAACCCAGCAATGTGTTCCGAATCCGCCAAATTTGGCAAACTATTCGACGACTATGTGGAGCCGGCTTTAAACGTCAGAAATTGCTGCCGTCTGGTTTGCTTCGCAAGGCATTGTAATAGCTGAGGTGATCGTTATCAGGAATGTCAAAGACTTGAAATGGATCGTATGTGCATAATACTTGTGGTTATAATGTCTGTAGTTGCAAATAATTGCGGTGGCTTGTAAAATAAACGTATGAGAGAGGAAGAGGCAAAAATATAATATGTTTTTACGCTTTGTTTATTACATTAATCCTTACTTTGCATTTATAAATATAACTAAAACCCAAGTTCTTTTATGAACTTAAAAGGAGTTTCCAATCACATACAGAAATGTTATTGTAAAGTTACTGAATAAAGATATTTACAGTCGTTAAACCTAGCGAGTACAAATTAAATTCATTAGGTGAAACAAATACGACGAATGATTTGGAATCATGTAGCTATAACTAAATTTCCAATTATATTGTGGAATTTTGGTTTATTGATACTTATTTAAAGTTATTTCTGGGGCCATGTACTGGGATATATAGCTTTCTTGATTGATTAATGTGAAAAAGTGTTAAAAACGACAAGAAAATTTATATATGACTTGCCGCGCCCCGGGGCTTAGCTTACGTGGGAATGTCGGGATAAAAAGTGAAGACCCTATGTGTTATTCCAGGTTATATTCGATCCGTGTACCAAATTTCATAACAATCGGTCCAGTAGAAGAGAAGTTGCGTGAAAGAGTAACAAATATACATACACACATACATCCTCACAAACTTTATCATTTATAATATTTAGTGGGACAAAAAATGCCTGTAAATAGTTTTCAAGTAATTTTGCAAACTTTAACATAATTCTGTAGATTGTCTTAATACTCGTAGTAATAAAAATCAATACATAGATGATAAATAATAAATACACTTGTATACAAGACAGGTTGCCATGACAGGTCCAGGTTTACGAGCTATTGTTTTTCGGTTGGTTTGGCGCGTGACGTCATCAGGTATGACTCGACCTGCGCAGGAGTTGGCGAATAACAATGTAAACGTAAAGTTAGGATCATAGTCGAGATTAGAGCAATTTGAAATGGAAAAAATGTGAAGCAGTTAACAACAAGATAAGCGTTGAAGATTTAAAATTGTTTTAAAAATGCTTCTTCAAAAAACAATTGTTTCTCCATGTCGATTGTAGATAAAAACTGTAAACTTTTTATCTGGGGGATACCATGTAACATAAAATACGTAGCATAAATCGACCATTCACATTTTTGATGATCAAACGCTGACAAACTTCCTAAAAACTGCATTTTGTCAAATTTATTTCTTCCACACGTGGGTTAGTAATATCTCGTCGCCATTGATGCGTATTTAGCGGGTGATTAGTAAAACGACCGAGTTCAATCGAAGCTAGTTTATTACTGAACCAAAAGTACCGTACATCTCAACGCCACAAGTTAGTGGTCTATAGTAACTTGCTACGTGTTTGATGTCTTGACTTGGAAGTAAGTCGCGAGTGAATGAGAACCTCCGCCTTTTTGAAGACGGTTAAAAATAGCCATTTTACTTATTTGTGTAATGCGAAGGAATATAAGAATATACTTTTCGGAAATAGATGGTTATGGACAATTTTTTTGTGTAGTTTATCAATTTTAGTCGGCGTACGTAGGTACCGTACTAATTTGCAACAATAAATCTTTCATTTTGGAATCCCTGGCTTTATGCCTTATGGAACATACTTATTATATTTTTGCCTCATTAAATTCGAAACAGTAACGAAGTATCTTTGATATAGGTTCGTTTGTCGAGTGCTGTATTGTTTTATCGCCAAACATTATTAGTTTAGTCCCCCTCCTGCATTAATAATATTTGCGAACACTTTTATTTTCCTCACTTTTTCTTCAGCCTTTTCAAGGAAATAAGTTCAAATAGTCGTTATGAAGTATATTTTGTACACTATTTTTTTAGGATCCATATTTACATACTTACTCATGCGAAAACACTTTCGCTTGACCGCTGGCTCGATTTTGATGAGTTGACTGCATAGGTAACTTTTTTTTAATTTCCACCTCTGGAGACCCAAATGGGTGTGAAAGTTTGTATGACATTGCACTGTATAGTAATGTAAAAATCTGTTGAGTGCCGATTCTAAGCAACATATCGTAATAACGTTGAAAAAAGGCATAAGCTATGTTTTGATAGTAGTAGCCTAGCGTGAATAATGACTAACCTCGGGACTCCAAGACTACGCCATTACTGACAACGGATGCACATACAAATTGTGTGCATATTTAGATTACATATTAACCTCAATAATGTAGTTTTATGTGAAATATATTTACAAACTTCTAAATTGCATTTTAAATAAAAAAATAAGGACAGTATATTTATTTATTGGTTGATTGTTTGTAATTAAAATTCAGCCTTTTTCTTTTTACATTATTTTTCCATTTTTATTTAGAGGTTTTTTTTTTTTTGAGAAACAGACATGTACAAACCTCAAATAAAAACCTCTTATTAAAAAAATAGAACTTAAAAATAAATTATTTTTTTTGGAAATGTTTCTTTTAAATGCTACAATTTTATAAATGATATATTTGCTTTTCATTAATGTGAGAAATATAGGGTACAGCTGTTTCTCAGTTTATTATATGTAGAAGAAGTAATTTTTACAAGTATATAATTTCAATTTTTACAAGAAGTTTAATTTTCCCGAATTTTCCTCCAGATGTGGACACCCACGAACCCGACGAGAAGTCCCTCATCACCTACATCTCGTCCCTCTACGAGACCTTCCCCGAGCCCCCCGCGGTGCACCCCCTCTTCGACGCCGAGTCGCAGAGGCGGGCCGCGGCCTACACCGAAATAGCGGCCCAGCACCGCGCGTGGTTACACGAGAAATGCGCCCTTATGCAGGTGAGAATACAGTGTAATTTGCAATTAACTTAGGAAGTTAAGACGTACTCAGTTACGTGAGAAAGAGAAAAGGCGCCCCGCAGCCTGCACCGAAATGGCGGCCCAGCACCACGCGTGGTTACATGAGAAATGCGCCTTTTTGCAGGTTAGAATACAGTGTAATTTCCAACAACGTTCAGAGGCTGTTGTGACGCGTTTAGTTGAGAAATGCGCCTTTATGTTTATGAGTATAGAGTATTTTTTACTTAACTCAAAGAACAAACCATTGCAATTTGACTGTGCCTTTTTAGGTACATGAGAAATGCTCCCTTAAGCCTTGTACATAAGAATATAGCGTATCCCAAATTATTTTCAGCGTGGTGGCCAAATATTACGCCTGAGGATGAGAAACATACCAACATATGTGTACTGTGATATATTTGTCTGCGGTTCTAGTTGTATTAAACTCGTTAATGTGTTTATGTCCATTGGACACGATACAGGTTATTATTATTAGGCTTTATACCTTACTGAATAAGACTTACAATTGCGTGTAACAGGACCGTGCTTTCCCGTCAACTTTGATCGAGATGAAGAAGCTGCTCAGCGAGAGCACGCGGTTCCGCAATGAGGAGGTGCCCCTGAGGCAGCGCGAGAAACAGAAGTTATTCCACCATTACAGGGAATTAGAGGTACTTTAGTATTTTCTTATGTTTATGAATATTATAATTTTTCGTCTAAAATGAGTTTAGCAAACAGAAAATCATTTTATAGATTCGCTTAATTTTAATTGGATCCTCGATATTAGTGCTGTTTATAGGCCATTATTTATTTATTGCACAAATAAACAATTAGTAAAAGTACAATAGGCTGACTTGATGCTAAAAGCATTTTGGATCATGCAGAGAATTCTATGTGGGTGCTAAATATATACTTACATAGACATATAAATATAAATCATAGGGCACAACGACTACACTATACAAATGAGTTGCCCTTGGCGTCGTGTTTGCTAATAGACAATGTTGTCCGTATTTTGTATTTTCGAAAATAATGTTTTAAATAAATAAAAAATACTTTTTTTCGTGCTCCATAAACCATAAACTAGTTTCTGAAAATTATTTTAACTTTAAGCTATTGGTTTTAAAATTTTATTGTAATGTCGACAGAAATACTTCGAATCGGTGGGCGAATGCGACATCGAGCCGACACTGCGACCCGAAGCGCTGGAGCAGGCGTGGTCGAGACTGATGATCGCCCACACCGAAAGGGAGAGGGACCTCACTGATGAGATCAGGAGGTTGGAGCGACTGCAGCGCTTGGCCGAGAAACTGCATAGGTTAGTGTTTATAAAATAATTTGATACATAATGGCAAGGGCGGGACATATATTCTCATTATGATTGTTAAAAGGTTATTATTAATTGACATAAAAAAATTAATTAATTATAACTAATAGTAATAATTAATTATAACTAACTAAATAACATGTTGAGAATATATATCTCTTCTAAATAGTTAACTAGCAAGCATTTAATTTAATTTTATGTTTCATATTTTTTCTAAAGGTGCTGCTGTTTGAGGGGCTTTTTGATAATTTCTTGTTATACTTACATATATATAGTCGCGGAGTTATTAATTATATCGCTCAACAAAGTGCAACAATTGCCGCAATCTGGCAGTATGGCCTGTCGAAATTGCCAAAATATTACATAGAAGTTACCTAGTTGATGTACGCATGTATCCACCAACAAATAAATATAGGCTTTGTGCTTCAAAGTTAAACCAATTCAAACCATAAATGCGAGTATGTCTCCCACGATTTCACGACTAAATCGATTTTGGTGAAGTTTGGAACAGACATAGTTAATGACTCGGAGTCGAATATAACAGGGATATAAAAGAAACCGAGAGCGGACTAGACAGCGTGGAGCGACACATCGAGAGCGAGATCCGGCGCGTGGAGCGCGGCGTGCACCCGGCCGAGGCCAAGCTGGCGGCCGAGCAGCTCGAGCGCGAGCTGCGCGCGCTCGAGCGCCGCGTGCAGGACTGCTTCCAGGACGCGCATGCGCTGCGCGACGGCAGATATCCGCAGGCCAACGACCTGCTTAGGCGGTAAGGGTTGCGTTACATTTATACAAGTTTTAACCTCTTTAACTGGTACGTAAATATAATGACTACTTTTTAATGTTTTTGCTTTCTATAATTCTAGGTTAAAGTCATATGTATACAATTATCAATACAAAAAATAAAGTTTCGTAAAGCGATAATCAATCGAAGTGACACTTTTTAACAAACTTTTGTTTGTATTCGTTGTAATTGTTGATTTGTGACGTTACTTTCCAATATGTGTACACTTCACAATCAAAATATGTTAAAAACTAACCAAAAGTTCTTGTTAGAAATAAGTACTTAAACCAAAAACTTTTAGATAGATGACCACTGTTCACAAACAATTTTTCATTACGATATTACTGATATGAAAATAATCTCAAACCTTTTATTTATTTATTTTTATTTTATTTTCTCAAGAAAACTTACAGCTATTGAACAAGTTAATAAGCACTAAACATAAATAACCATAAAGCCATTTACAAGTTTTCACTTTTAAATTTCGTTATTACTAGTTCCAGACACAAACAAAAACATAATTCGTTATAATTAATGATTTTCAGAATAGAAAAAAGTATCGGCTACGATACGCCTAATCGTTGAGTCACTGGTCGCAAATACGTCAAGGGTAGGGTAGTCGTTTATCAGATGATTATATTGCCTATTTGCTCTGCAGATAAAAGGGTTACCACGATAGTTTGTGTGCCATTGAGGAACATATATAGTATGGAAATTTCTTAACCGTCTGTAGGGAACATTAAAAGTAATTTCATTAAGCTAAGGGTAACAATCTATTTTATTATGTAATATTTTGCTTAAAAAAATTAAATCAGAGGTATTCTACGTGTAGAAAGTTGTAGAAAGTGATACTTTTTACATCTGGACTCATAATCACGAAGACAATTTTTACTTTTAAATTGAAGATATCTTAAGAATCTGTTTTGAATACCCTCCAGTCTCCATTATGTTACAAGCTGTGAAAGCTTTATATTTCGGTTCCCACTTCGTATGACATTCACAGAAACTGTTCTAGGCTATTCTAAATCGAGAACCACCCGCTTCTATTCCCGATATTATAATTATTGTTCACCATTCCAGAGTGCAACAAGTCCACGACCGCTGGCTAAACGCCCGGCAGTCGTTCACGGGCCGGCTGTTGCCACGGCTGTCGTCGGTGCGGCTGCCCGTGCAGCAGACCACCGTCCGCCGCGAGACACGCACCGTCACTGAGACGAGGGTTCTGGACGCCGACCCCAAGTTTCAGCAGCTGCATGAAGCGATACGCTGGTGCAAAGAGAAGCTGGTATGTTTTTTATTCGTTTATTTATTTGCAAGACACAACTGCAGTATTAATCAAACTCGAATTGTATTAAATCTGGGAAGATATACATCACTTATTGACGTCGAAAAAATTACTTAAAACTAAGTCTACTATATAATTTTGAATTTGTCCTATGTTATCACGAGTTTACGTTTACGAGTTTACATCGGCACAAAAATTTTGGCAGCAATCAAAAAGTATATCTTCTATGTTTTTCAGCTATAGTCTGTTCGTTGTTAAAATTATAAATAATATTTATTTTATTTCTTCATTCTTGTGTTATTATAACTGCTTAAAAAATGTGCTACATAGATATTGGATTAAAAAGTATTTACTTAAAATTAGGGCCTTATGTTTGTTATTAATTTTTTTTTTCAATTTTTCAGAAAAAGTTACACGAATCGGAATACGGCTCGGATTTGCCGTCTGTCCAACACGAGTTAGACAAACACCAGAGGGAACATAAACAAATCGACCAATTCCATTCTAAGGTAAATATATAATTTATTTTTATTTTTATAGATGAAATCTTTTGGGCTAACTAAATATTGAATTTCCGGACCAATATTAACATTTTAAGCATAAATTTTATATTCTTTCCATCATTGGTGTTATTTGCACGACTATTTTTGCGACTACAACAATATTATGTATTTCCGCTTCTTTGATCTTCTTTCTTTAGATGTTTTGCCGAAGTCTATTTAAGATGATATATTTTTAAGATGATATTTAATAATAATAATTATCTTATTAGACGATATTTAATTCTAAAATATCCAGTATTTACTTGAAATTAGTTATATTTTAATATAAATATAAGTATTGTTTGTTATGGCACAAAAACAAATTTAAAAAAGAAACTTAAATAACGGTGTTCACGCGTCCTTATCGCTAGTACTATTTCTTCCTGGCGATTGCCGATATATAATAAACTATCTAGCTGAGCCCCGGGGCCTTGTTCGCGTGGGAATTTTGGGATAAAAATTACGCTGTGGTGTTATTCCAGGTGAAATTCTACTCGTGTACCAAATTTTATAACAATAGATTTTGCGTGAAAGTAACAAACATACGCACATACATCCTCACAAACTTTCTCATTAATAATATTAGTAGGATGAATTTACAAAATGTAACGGAAAAACTACTTTCTTTATAAATAAGAGAAGAAATCTTCGATCACTTTTTTCTATACTATTATTGTAAATAGGTAAGCGTTTGCGAGTTTGTATGTTTGAGGCGGGTAATCTCCGAAACTATTGAACCGATTTCATCAAATTCTTTCACCATTAGAAAGGTACATTAGCCAGGATTGCTACAGGCTATATTTTATCTTAAAATTCCCACGGGAGCGAAGCCCCGGACAACATCAAGTCAGTTAATTATATATTTTATTTTTTCAGGTCGAGCAATGCGTACACAACCGCGCTAACTTCAGCGGGGAAGAGCTAAACCTGTACAACCAACACCTCAGTCAGTTGCAGAAGTTGTACGCTGACCTGCTGTCCACTAGCACTAAACGGTTAGTTACTAATTCACGGACACTAAACGAGGCACAAGATTGAGTTATAGGTTTGCACATAATATAAAAGATGCCTGTTACACTTCAGTACTCAGGTACACTTTTTAGTTTCCTGTAGTATTCTTATGTATATTTTCTTTGCACACGACAAAACTCTAAAAGAGTACATACGAATATTAAGAATATTAACGAAAATACTTGATAGCAACGGCGAACTTATCCTATAAAGGGATTTTTCCAATCAACCAGTACGCGAAAAAATTAAAAAAAAATGTTTTGTTTTTACAGTATATCTGATCTAGATGCCTTACAAGACTTCCTCCAATCAGCGACGGCGGAGCTCAACTGGCTCAACGAGAAAGAACAAGTGGAATTATCCAGGGACTGGGCCGACCCTCACATTAATCTGCCAGCGGTCCAGCATTACTACGAGGTGAGTTACTGGTGCGAACTGGTTTGCAACTAGTTCAAACTGGTTTCGTTTTGTAAATATCGTCTTCTTTCTTTTTCGTGTGTATTTTTTCTAATACTTGTGTTAGATTTTATTCAGGTCACGTAAAGGCATTTGACATGACTTTTACGACTGCCTGTGGCGAGTGGCGAGTAATCACTTAATAGTATAGACTAATGGAGTTAATTTTAGATAGAGAAGAGAGAATAAGCTTGAATCTTTTAATCAAGCAGGTTTCTCACAATTTCTCGTTATTTTTATCGAGAAACAAAAGATTAGTTTGTATAAGACGACAACTTTAGAATTTTGACTTTTGCTTAAAGTTCTACTAGCATTAAATCATGAAAATCATATAATATAAGTTCTAGTGACAACGGCAAATCTATTATACGTTTTAGTAATATTTGTAAATACAATATTATGGAATGAATTTTACCCTCATATTTTAAATGTTATTGAAATCGTTTACAACAGAAACTGCAAACATGCGCAGTGATTGTTTTGTATATTTTTTTCTCAGATTTAAAGGAGTGTTCACACCAAAAAATATTTTGATAAATAGCATCATTTATTTTTCGGATGGTTTCTATCAGTTATTTAAATTTTTGTAAATACTTCTTAAAAGTGTGAGCACGTCTTTATAAATCACACATTATCATCTCCCACGCTTTTCGTATCATCCAAAAAGTTGCTGTGTTTCTCAATATTTTATATTTCGTTTCTGTGCAAGCATTCATTTGGAGATGACCAAGAGGTTTGTTGATTTAACCACTTCGTTTTGTTTTTATTTTATTTTATATTCACGTTGTCTGAATTGCGTTTAGTTTTTGGTGTGCTTGGTCTGTCTGTTTATCATTATTTTTAGTGATTAGTTCAGGGTTCTTCACTTACTTTCATTTTAAAACATTAGCAAATGAATTATGTACATTGAACTTTAACATATTTTAATTGTTTTATAGACTTTATTATTCATCGTATATAGTCTGATATAAGTAGGTAGTTTTCAAAAAAAAAATCTTGTAGATACATTTTTGATTTAGTAATCGAGATATCATTTCGTTATCATAGAAACAAATTTGTATTTAAAATTTTCATATTACATCTACTTACATAGATTATAAATAAATTATCGTATAACCACAAACTATAGCGTAATTGACTATCTAAATTCGACCTTACCCCACACTAACAAACCACATTTTCCAGCAACTGATGTCGTCACTGGAGAAGCGAGAGCTCCAGTTCAGCAATGTCATCGACCGCGGAGAAGCCCTCATCGCTCAACATCATCCTGCAAGCAAAACGATTGAAAGTCATCTGCAGGTTTGTTTTCAGTCTTATGGGTTAGGTTTTAAAGCATATTTTGGAAGCGCGCGAAAAAAATGACATTTAATTATCGTGTTTCATTGTGTGACCCATTTGACATTTTCAATGTTTATCTCCAGGTGATGCAGTCGCAGTGGGCATGGGTCCTACAACTGACGCTGTGTCTGGAGACACACCTGAAGCACACCACACAGTACCACAACTTCTTTGAGGAGGTCAAGGAGGCCGACAAATGGATACAGAAGTGAGTCTGCTGGAGAGAATTGAAAACTGGCAGATTAATCCTCCTAATATTATTATAATTAATAGTAAAACCTTTTTATTTCTGAGAAATTTTGGTTGGGTGCGAGTTTTTGGGTAATTGAGTAATATACATATATTACTCAATTACACAAACTACTAAACAAAAACTACTAAACGGATGTCGAGAAATGTGATATAAACACAGAATATAATCTGAATCTACTCCCTATATCACGGGTGTTCGTACACCATAAATACTTCGATAAAATATTAAAATTAAACTATTATCATTTTTCTCATGGGTGTTAGCGAGAAACACAGCATTGATCTTATTCAGTCTGTTAAGCTTTGTGTAAATATCACATAAATGTGTCCATAGCTACAAAACATAAAAAAAATCTTACATATTTGTTGAAATAGCCATAAGCTATAAAAATTATCATGTGTAGATGAAATAAATAAATATTGTTCCCTCCAGACGCGAAGAAGCTTTAAACACGACATTCTCCCAATCGGAATTCACACTGGACCAAGGCGAGCGCCTGCTGAAGGGCATGCAGGACCTGAGGGAGGAGCTGAACGCGCAGGGCGCGGTGGTCTCGAGGCTGGCGGACGAGGCTCAGGAGATACGACCTGTCAAGCAGAGGAAGGCGCCTGTCACGCGCCCGTTGAGGGCCGAAACTGTTTGCGCTTATAAACATGCTAACGTACGTTTCTCGCTGTCTTTCACATATTTTCATTCTTTATTTTTGCTGCTTTTATGTGAGGTTTTATTTTACGGTTTTAAGTAAACAAGAAAGTCATACATGGCGATTTTTATTTATGCTCTGGAGCTGAAAATCTTATTTTAGGTGTCTATGTCATGTGATGTCACCGTATTTTAAAACACATTTTTACCAATAGGTGGCCATAGAGAAAGGCTCGGCAGTGACAGTGGTCGACAACTCGGGCCGCAGCCGCTGGCGCGTGCGTCTGGGCGGCGCGGGCACTGAGGTGCAGCTGCCGGGCGCGGTGGTGGCGCTACCACCACCTTGTCAGGAAGCCCTGGACACTGCATCCAGGCTCAGGAACGCTTATGATAGGGTAAGCTCTTGTGTTTCTCATCACGTGTCATTCTCCAATTGACATTCTCCAAGTGACATTCTACGGAAAAAGGTTATGGTCATTTTTTATGTGTTTTTATGTTTAACTAGCTGATGCCCGCGACTTCTTTCGCGTGGCCGAACAATTTTTGTTGAGGAGTCAACATTATTAGTGAAATTTAATTGTACAGATAAAGCGTAACGATACCTATACATATAGAAGATTCTCATCAGACTGTTAAACTATATTTCCTATAGTTTAGCTAGACCATTATGAATTTTCTTCAGGTGTTCCAGATCTTTGATTTTATACCTCAACAGAAAATGCTTATCAGACTGAACAATTTTCTTCGAATTTTATATCTCAACAGAAAATGCTCAACACGCTGACTAACTTTTGTTAAGGCGTCATTTCTATATTTCCTATAGTTTAGCTGTATCATTGTTGTCCATCTCGTGTTGCAGTTTTCAAAATCATTTATACCCTATATGATGCCCAGGCTTAATAGCTATATAACAAAAAAGTTTCATTTAAATCCGTTCAGTAGATCCGGAGAGATTCAAAATTCTTATTCTACAATTGTTTCTACATCGCCCTAAATTATTTTTTTGGAATTATATTAAATGTACAGACACAACTTTTTTACTGTTTTATTATATGTATTGATCTGAATATTTTATAGCAGATTTTGAAGAAATTGTATTGAAGTAACTGATAATCATATACGATTATTAGTTACTTCAATACAAAAGTTTGTATAAAAGTTTTTATAATAGCGCCACAAAAGTTCACCAGGTCCGTTACAGCGTAGTCATGAGGGCTGGAAAACCTGGTCATTTTTTGACATCAATTCGCGCCCATATATGTATTAACATTTTGTATACATCAGAGTTATAAACATGCACTATATACAAACATCGTTAAAATAGATGATAATTAGATTGTTTGTTAAACTACAAATTAAATATTACCCGACCTTATCACTTGGCTAGAATGCTAGCGACTGTCCCACGCGTTTTCTATTTATTTCTCCTTATACCGTTCTTTTGGATATTTAAGGTATATTATTTTTTTATTCTTTTGGGAAACAAACAATTATATAGAAAATCAATAAAATGTAACTTAAGTATGTGTAACTAAGATGATAGATTTCGGTCCTAACACAAGTCATAGAGAGAAGAGTGGAAAGTTGTGATAAATAGTTTGTGTAGTGATGTGACTTTCGCAATAATATATTCATTTTTATTGAAGGTGATCCAACTATGGCAGAGGAAACAGCTCCGCATGAGACAGAACATGATCTTCGCCACCATCAAGGTCGTGAAGGGATGGGACTTCCCACAGGTATGTTATAATATCATGCATATTATCATATCGTACTAATAATATTACAAATGCGAAATGTTGTGAGGATGTATGTGTGTATGTTTGTTATTCTTTCACGAAAAATCTACTGGACGGATTGTTATGAAATTTGGTGCACGGGTAGAATATAACCTGGATTAACTAACTGCGCCGAGAGCGAAGCTCAGGGGCACAGCTAGTTAGTTTATGTATAATACTTTAAACATATTTTTCCTCCATTATTATTGGCCAGGAAGTCGTTGTGTGTGTTACATTCCGCATAAAGGCCACGACCCTCAGCCGTGATGAATATGTTACGTTTTACGAATAAAGGTGTCTTTACCGATGTTAATTGATGTGTAATGTTTAATCTGAATAGTTTTTAACTAACAGATCACAGAACTATGCGTCGCTAAAAATGGACCATAAGGTACCATTGTGTACACATTGTGACAAAAATATAAAAATCTAAGTGATAATCTGTGGCAGAATCGAATCACATACATAAAATGATATTAACGCATATGAATTTATATAAAGTGACATATTAAAACACGATTTTACCTAACAGTTTGTAGCGATGGGCGCAGAACAGCGCCAGGCCATTCGTCGCGCGTTAAATGAAGACGCTGAGAAGCTTTTGGCTGAAGGAGACCCGGCCGACCCTCAGTTGAGAAGGCTGAGGAGGGAAATCGACGATGTGAACCGGCTTTTCGACGAGTTTGAGCGAAGGGCCAGAGCTGAAGGTAAGATATATTCTTATAGTTCCTCGTTCAATCCTCGGTCGGGTCATGATGGAAAATGATATCTTTTTCTGATTGGCCCGGGTCTTGGATGTTTATCTATATATGTATTTGTTATAAAATATAGTATCGTTGAGTTAGTATCCCATAACACAAGTCTCGAACTTACTTTGGGGCTACCTCAATGCGTGATTTGTCCTAATATATTTATTTATACTAGCGGCGTCGTATGGCGTAAAATGTCGTTGAAGGTTAAATTAATCTTATAATAAAACAAAACAACAATTAATTGATTAACTTTTCGTCAACTAAATAATTGGATTGTGTCTCCATGCCGCCATGTGTTGAGCTCGACCTACATAGTATTCTATGCGGAGTGCAATCTTTCAATTAATGAATCAATGAATGTATGTATATGTGTGCAATCGTTCTTTGTCGTGTATGAGAGGATTTTATTTTATGATTATTAACAGTATAAATCACAATGTTATCTAGTAAATATTTTTTTTATTCAACCTAAATTTACTGCCGAATTCCAATACCTATTACAAATTTTCACAAACTAATTTTGAAGTTTAGACTATGAATACAGATGTATTTTTTTTTTAATTCTATTATTTATGATTTGAACACAGTTCAATGTTGAATTAAGAACAGGTCAATTACTAATTAGGTACTAATTGAAAATTATCCCTCGGCAGGGCCACCCCCTGCCGACAAACTGTTTTACAGTTGGGCAGATTATTTCAATCTTTAATTTACTGTTTTGTTGAATAAATAAATAAATAAATTCTGCTATATTATAATTGTGTCACAATGATATTTCAATTGTTGTGCTTTCTAACACAATTTCTAAACAAATACCACTATTATTCCATTAAATGGTAATATCAAAAGAAAAGTTCGGTCTTGTGGTCTATCTCTGTTATATTTCTCATAAAAGTGTTTTTTTGAAATTTGAGTGAGTTTGACCACTTCCTAACCTTTTGGGAAGCGGAGATGAGGTCTGAGATGGTACTCGCAAGCTCAAATAATGTACACCGATTAGCCCAGCCTAAAAGTAAATTATTATTTCTCACATTTTACATAGACTATATACGTACGTTACGTAGATTATATACACAATGTTGTTTTTTATTGTATTGTAATGTAAAAAAATGTAATTAATAATAGTTAAAAGAAACAAATAGAGAATAATACAAAACTATATAAATTAGAAGTACCATTGCTATTTGTAGCTTCGACTTTGAACCCTGTACATTTTGTGGCTCAGTTATCCAGTAACCACAATTTGCTCTGTTGGCGTCTAATTATAGTTTGGACTAATTTGACTGTCAAATTTATTATCTAACACATGTATATCACAACGACCGGGCAGGTTGGTCGGCCTCAGTATGACATAAGCTACTAAAATGTGCTATCATTGACTTGTTTGCTGAGCAATTTGGAGTCATTTAAATTCGACCTGTAACCACTTACAGAGAGTTTCGAACGCGAACTCAATACTATTTTAAGAGCAATATTTGCATTACTCAAGCTTACGGAAGTAAAAATTGATCTCACTAGATCGCAGTAAATTTACTCAAAATTTACACGTGTAAAGTGCTTAAATGAGGGCAACCATAGAACCTATACATAAAAGTTTAAAAAATAGCCATTCCGACTCGACTATAAGAACGCAAGGCAAGTTTTTGAAGCTACTATATTTTTATTTACATTTTCTGGACTTATAAATAAGATTATTAGGCCCGCAACTCGCCCACACCAACAAACTAGTGTCAGGAAACAATTATCTTCTCAACTGTACCTCACGTAACAAAGGTACAGTCAGGACCATAATTGTATCGTTATTGTCCGATAGACGGTCGACTTTATAGTGTAATTTATAACGTGGGTGTGCGTTGCACCTTATGAGTTGTATAGCGCGGTCGAATGTGCTTGATATTTTGTGTAATACTGCGGAACTTAACAATAGTTAAACACTATCCCTTCTCCTGTAGTGATGATTGGACAGAGCAATATGACCATACACAGTTTAAAAAAATCTTCTCTTGTCTAGACAATAAAAAAACATTCTGTATAATAAAAACATTCAATAGATAATTTAATAACTTTAATATAATTAAGACTGGAGATTCTTCTTATTGCCGATCGGCTGGCAATCAGAATTTCGATTCCACTTATAAGCCTACTTTAATTCATTGAATGCACAAAAATACGGTCATTATCTAACAGTCAAATTTTGGGTCATACAGATAATGCTATGCTATTTATTAGTCATTCTCTACTAAAATATACGCGTATTTCGTCAAGAGTAAACATTTTAGCAATTCATTACAAACAATCTTATTTTTATTTTGTACAAATTTCAATAAGTGTCTAGACTACATCGTCGGCGTATAGACGACATCGTTGCTGTCCTACGGGATCACTGCCAGTCACAATTATCGCGTACTACGATACGCTGATTGGCCTGTGCTAGTGGCGCTTGTGATTACGAAAGTAAAACTTGTGTGAATAAAACTTCACATTTAGTCGATCACGATATAAACGAATAATGTTACTGGTGTGAAAAAAAAATTGACTAATTCATCATATCCCGAAAGTAATTAGTGCAAAATTTTGTTTTCAAATTAAAAAGCGCCTATCGTGTCTCTTCTTTTTTTTACTGCTTTTCTTGTGTGTGTTTTGTTAGATAATTTTGTTTAATTAATAAAGAGTTTACAAACAAACAATAGTTTTGATAAGCAAAACATTTTTTTACGCATTCGATTCATTAAATGGAGAAAATATTGATTAATGTTAGTAAAAATAATAAAAATTACAGTGTTTCTCATCAAAATAAAAAGCGACACAATAAATGCCATCACAGTTAATAAAATTTAGATTAAGAACAACTTTCTTAAGTCATCCAAACAAAACTGACGTACAAATATAGGAAATTAGTTTATAGGTTATGTTTTGGATGTTTTCAAAAATATTGTCATCAAAATTAGGCGTGTGTTTTTTCGATACTTACGGACCGGCTGCCATCTTCATAAAAATATTGTTATACTAGTGTTCATTGATTTTTGACATGATTTTGCATGGAATTGCTTAATTATTCGTATATCGGTCTGATGGCATCCAAAAATGTATGTGAAAGAAAATTTTATTTATTTACTTCACATGATATAGTTTATTTATTTTAGGAATCTGTTTAAAAGCAATATAGTGTATTTTTTAAATTTTAATGAGTATAAAAATTATTGTAGAAGATTTTATTGCGAGTAATGAATTAGTTACCTATTTAAATATCATTCGAATCAAATGATAACTATGTGAGTGATAGTTTTCAATATTGTGATATATCAAACTGATTACGAGTTTTTGTGGATGTGCGAAAATGAAGAAAATCAAAAGGATATTCTCGAGAGGAAAAAGAGAAGAAGGTAATTTTTACAAGCTTTTATTTAACTTGCAAAGTGTAAATACTTGAAAATATATTTGTAAGGGTGAAGCAATCTAGCAAATCGACTTTTTCGATATCTTAAACCAGTTAGCTTAAATCATATAGTTTCGATGACAATGGATTATAATATGCCCAACTCGCTGTTGCACTCAGTATCGGCTCCCGACGACAGAACTTCTCAACTGATTGACTGATTTGACTGACTGCACGGTCATGATTTTAGTCACGTGTTGAATGCATCCAGATCTCTCTGACTATAATAAAAGCTTGTCTCAAAAATGTCATTTTGTCATTTTTGTAAAAAAAACTTTCAAATATTTTAGTTACATTTTGGGTACACAAAAGACAGTATCAAATTCTTGTGGCATTAAGAATAAAGCGGTTACCTAATGTAACACTTGATATACATCCATTTCTTAGCATTTGAATACAATTTACATTGGCTTGACATTCAAAGAGCTTATAAATCTATTATATTTATGTAATGGCTGTCCCGTCTCATAAATCAAGATTAAAATGACATTACGATTAAGACTTTGAGTAGATAATAGAGATTTTTCGATGTCTTCTACGGCTGTTACAGCTTGAACATAAAGAGTAGAAATTAATTTAAGAGAAACAAAAAAAAAAAATTTAAAATTGTTGCCAGACTTCAGCATTTTACGTCAAAAATGTGATAGCTACGAAGAATCTATCGTCCTCATTTTTGTCATCTCTTTATTGTCAAGCTGTATGACTGCTTTTATTTTGGTGCAGCCACCAAACCAACCAAAACTAGATACAAATTTGAAGACAACTAAAATAATGTTCTATAGGGAACCTTATCGTTAGTGCAATGTCCTCCAGGCTACCTTGAGGAAAGTAGATATGAATATAAATGGTGGCAACATGTCCTAACGTCGTCTCCAATGATGGAAGTTTTCCCTCCTTTAAAATTGGTACGCTATATTGGGAGATGTGATGTCACCTCTTGCCTGAAGGACATTATGTATTCTCAGCCATTTCTTGATAGAGGTCGCCCTTAGCCCACATGCCTACTGTGAATATTGTGTTATAACGACTAGCTTTTACCCGCGATAATTTGTCACTACGTGCTTCGAAAGGGCGGATTATTTTATATTTTATTTGGTATATATACAATAGCGTTACATATCAGACCTTTCTATTTATTTCTAAATTATTTATTGAACTTTACAATTTCTACGAATCCGAAATGGCAGCATTCATCGTTAATAACAACAATTAAATTATTTTTTGAGGCAGATCTCGTGATGTCATGTTTTGTAACGACACCTCATTTGATTGACCTTGTTCGTGTAACAGATTGACTGCAATTTCTTATACATTGTATCACCGAGTGGGATGTGACACAGAGCAGGCGTATCAGTATGCCAATCTAGTGATGATACAATACAGTATCACGTCTTTATCCCGTATGGAGAAGACAGAGCCAAAAGTCACGGTATCGATGACCACGTTATCTGCTATTTTGAACTTTTGCATTTATAATATTAGTAATATTCTAAACACTAGGACTGTATGGTCTGCCGAATTAATCAAAAGTTATATTGAGCATACATTTCATCCGTTGTATCATCAAACGACCGACAACATTCTGTACTATGTCAAGTCTAGAAATTCCTTTTCTATTTTGCGGGAGTTAGCCTTTTATATTTTTTACACTGTGTGATTCACAATCGGTCTGAGTTTGTAAGCAGTTTTATCTTTTAAACTCAACCGATCCAGTCGTTTTGAAAGTGCTCGAGATAGTTTTTCATTAACTAAATGTCATTGAAAATTTATCTTATTTACAACGAAAGGACTGTTGAAAGAATTTATTGGAGTCTTTCAGGTTATTTTTTTTATATATCAGCAATTAGCAGAGATCAACTGTTATATGTATTAGAAATATGAATGTTTTGTGAGCTCGACTTCCTTATATGACCTAAACTTCCTTACATTTTAGCATTCAAGATAGTTACCCTCTGAAACACGGGGTTAGCGTGAAAAATAGATCTAATCTTTGTTTCCCGTCAGGGTAGATTGAGGTCAAACGCACTAAAATTATCAATAATACACATTTTTAATATTCAACATTGATTTTACGCCCGGACGCGTACCTGACGTCAGTCCTTTTTGGCAATTCTGTTGTTGCCCATCGAAGGAATTTATATTCCTTAGTCGTCTCGTAAGTCTTCCCTATGGATCTCCCTATCCCTGAAGTTTGGTTTTATTTTAGGGCGGGACGACACGCCACAAATACCAAACTGTAATATGCTAACAACATCTAATCGTCTTCACAGAGGAATCAAAGAATGCCGCGCGGATCTTCACGGAACAATCGTCGAACCTTCTGGAACGTCTAGACGTCCTGGAGAGGCAGTTGCACGAGAGGATCGCCAGCCACATCCCGAGGGACCTGGACTCCTTGGAGCATCTGGTGCTGCAGCATAAGGACTGGGAGAGCAGTCTATTGGCTCTGTCGGGAGACGTTGAGGAAGTACAAGCCACTTTTAGAGGTAAGATAGATTATCTCTTTATTACCCCATTTACAGAAGATACATAACTAGAGCTGTTTTATTCATAAATTAAATGTTAAAGCATCGTAATTTATAAAACTAAGTCCTCTAACGCGTCTGTCTGTCTGTTTGCGATAAACTCAAAAACAGCTGCACAGATTTTCATGCAATTTTCACCAATAGATAGAGTGATTCCTGAGGAAGTAAAAAATAGTAAATTATAAGCCTATATCGGCTTATAATTTACTATTTTTTACCTGAGCGAAGCCGGGATGGGTCGCTTGTAAAAAAATAACAATTTGGTAAAAAAAAACATATTTGGATGCTTATGTGTAAATTAAGGTTATCGTTAACTTAAACGAAGTTTATTCAATGTACCGATTATTCACCAGGTATCGCCCTGAAGACCCCGGCGATGAAGAAGAATCTCGACAAAGTGATGGGCAAGTGGAACGACATGCAGTCCAAGAGCCAACTTTTCGTTGAAAGGTAAGATTTTAATTGGCTAATTGATGATCTAGTGTACAAATATTAATAATTCATCTTTTTTGTATTCTTGACGGATCATGTACAGACAAAATAGAAACTTGATTACAAAAGAAACATCGATTAAAGAATAAATTGTTTTCTTCCAGATTGAAGTTTGTCGAAATCGTAGTGAACAGTATGGAGGAGAACCACCAGACGATATCTGAGTTTGAGATCAAGCTCGCGCAGTTCAATGATCTGCCTAATGACGTCGAACTGCTAAAAGACGTAAGTATCACGTGTCACGAGTTGAGCCCTGGCGTGTCTATGGTTATCAAACCATAGGCAATCTAGAAGACATATATTTCTAATAAATATGTATTGATTGACAAACAATCAATACATATTTATAGGTTTCTTGCTCACTCATTATTGCGAGTGACCGAGAAATACGACAATAGAAAAAGCGCCATCATAATTTTTGCCGAGCAATGAACTTACTTGTTATTACTAAAATCAATATATAAAAAAACAGATACACGAAGACCTGCTCCGCATGCAAGTAGCCGTCAGCAAGCAACAAATTCAAATCGACCAGATGAATGACGACGCGGAGAACTGTCGCCGATTGGTCGAGAGCTCGCGCGCGGCGCTTCCCCATTCGTCGCTTCCGAGGTCTGGCAAGCATATAGACTTGGAGCGATTGGACAAAGAAGTCACGCAGCTTAATAATAGGTGGAATAGCGTGTGCAGCCAGTTGGCTGAAAGGTAAGTCCTTTCAACTACTTATGATCAAAAATGTTGTTGTTTTCGCTCGCAATGTTTATAAATATATATACAAAAGAATATATATTTATTTTAATTATTTTGTAATTTGTTTCAAGGGATTTCTAGTCTTATCTTAATATGAAAATATTTTTAAAATCTATTTTTATTGTGGGTTTATTAAGTAGATACATACACACAATAAAATAGATTTAAACATATTTTAATATTAAGTGTAAGTAGATACTTACACTTAATATTAAAATATTTTAAAATCTTTTTTATGTGTGTTTATTATGTTTCTACTTACATATTTAAAAGACCCAATTTCCATTCATAATTTTGAAAAAAAATATTTATGACTTATCTAGACTCCGAAGCTGCGAAGCGGCGTACCAACTCCTGCGCAACTACAACGCAGGGTTAGAGAAGGAAGCCGAATGGATTGACGACACTTTTGGCAAGCTACAGAGCCAACCACCCATTGAAATCAGGCCGAAGGAACAATTCGAGCCCACCCGAGTGAGAAAACTACTATTTTGAATTGACACCAGTTGAAAAACTACCATTGATGGTAGATTTTTAATTATAATTCAATAGTGTTGCCAATGTATAGATTTCTACCATCGTTGGTAGATTTTCAAATTTACCTCTGGTCTACTAGAAAAATTAGTGTGCCACGATAATTCTTATGATTTTCGAACACCATAATTATTATACTTGTTTTATTTATCGTCGCTTGTGTGGATTGCAATTCTAGGTTTTAGGTTTTTCGAAACCTATTTTGAGTAGTTCTTGGAAGTATAGACTTTTGGTCAAACCGGTAAAAAGCATGCACTTAATAATAATAAAAAAACAATATTTTAAAATATCTAACCGGTGAGATGACAAGTCCTAATACACGGTCGATATATGAAATTGTTACAATATAACATTGCATGTTATTACAAACGAACGTAAAACATTTGTGTTTATGTTTACCTATCAGTTTACTAACATAATACGATACGTATAATATTACAATAATCTGAAACAATAATCTGCATGACATAATACACTTACGTTAAGGTAGTGTCTGATTTTACATAAAAACAAAAAAAAAATAAACTAATTTAGGATGCATTCACCATTGGAGCATAGTCACAAAACAGTCTTAAAATTGAATAACTTGTCACTTATAAGGTGTAAGCACATTATTTTGTTAGTTAATATAGATTACGTTCTACACCCAGCAGTGGGACATGTACGGGCTAACTGATATTATATACCACAAAAAAAAATATTGCACGAACTAATTCTAATAAATTTGGGTGTCTTGTGGTCAATTTACAGAATCTACTCACAAGTGTGGTGGAGAGGACGCCAAAGATTGAAAAAGTTAACGTTGACGGGGGACGGTTCATACGAGAGGCGAAGGTAACTATCAGTACACCAACGATTATACTCCTAACGTTGTTAGGCTGTGGCGTTTTGAGAAATTCTCTTCTTAGTTTTTGTTTCTCTTTTCTTTTTCTCGCGCGATCAGTGACATGTGTAGGTAGTATGTAAAATATAGCTTGATCTTTATGACAGATGTCAAATAGTATTAATGTAGACAGAGAAAACTGGGTGTATGAGTGCAGCCACATGAGATGTTGGACGGTGTGTTTGACCTTGTATAAGCAAGAACTTGGCTTGTATAAGGGTCAAAAACGCACCGTATCTCTTTCTTGTATGAGAAAATTAGGATGTCTATAGTTATCTGTATAATAAAAAATATATATTGCCTCATTTCGAATGAATAGGTTCGTCTTGTTGTCATAGGACTCAAGCTACATTTTACAAAGTATCTATATTAAATAGAGAAAAAAATCGGTTTGCCTAACAAAGATTATTTCAAAGAATGCCCATTTTGGAGGTTGTCAGTTGTGAAAGTATCTGAAAGGATTCGTCAGTCCAGCGATGTTGCGTCTATCACTTCGTATTGCTTGGTCGTTTTGTCTCTTTTGGTCTTAGGTCTTTGTTTTGCAGGGGTTTTCATCTATCTCTTTTTAAAAACTGGCATGAGGCTTCCGCCCGCATATCAAAATTATAACGCTTCTGCAACTTGCTTAAAACCTAATCTTTGCCACCACAGATTGAAATTTAAAAAAAACTATAACTCCATTACTAACTCGTCTATGAATGTGGGATGCTTGTGTGATTGAATACTTAAATATGACAGTTATTTTTAATTTTTTTTGTAAACTTGCTGTGACTACATTTAAAGCTATAGTTTTGTAAACATAAAAACTTGATTGATTTGCAATGCAAATAGTTTTTCTGTGTATTCTATAAAGAATATTGTGATTTCATTGTTTTCATAGATATATGCTTGGCATGCATAGTATAGACGCATTGTTTGCCTATATTAATTTATTATTCAAACAAAAAAAGCGTTTTGTGTGGTGTGTTTTATTGAAATCAATATAACTGTTCAAACATTATGTTCATGGGAGTTCTTTTATGAAATGTTTCCATCAATTCTCTCTTTGCTTTGGGGTGAAAGATGCACGAAATATGGGTTATTCCATCCGCACCGCACAAAGCATTGCGGTTTGCACGCTTATACAAACTGTTTTCTGCTGGCGTGTATTTTCTTCCAGCATGAAATCATGAAAAACGTGGCTGGACTTAGTGTTGCCAGTAAAAAAATATTTTAGTTATGGTAGAAAATGTGGAAGTCGATTTATGACAGACTATGTATTGAATGAGTTATACATATAAAATATGCAACTTGTTACAATAATATCCTTCAAATAGTGTTAGAATGTGTGTTAGTTCGAATGGAAGTGTAAAGAAAAATATTAATGTTAATGCAAAAAACACTGATTGTTTTTCAAATTTTTGAACTGTTCCAAATTTAAAACTAAAAAGAAACAATCCGTGTAACTAACCAGTAATATTTAACCCGCTTGAATCCTAACTCGGAATAGATTCATTCGTCGAGATGCCAGCGGTACGCCGAGTGGCTGTGCGAGGAAGTTCACCCGTCCATAGACATGAAACACATAAGGAGACAAGCTGAGGTGGACATGGCGGAGAAACTGAGGAACCGAGGAAGGAATATTGACCCGGAGAAGCTGCCCACAGGCTCTGAGGCTGTGGCCAAAGAGCTGGATGAACTAAACGCGAATCATCAGAGATTATTGGATATGCTATACGAAAGACTGAGGAGAATCGCCGCGGCCAATCCGGGAGACATTGTTACTTTGGTGAGTGACGTTTTATTTTTTTAATTTTAAGGCATTTGCAAAGTTTTTGACTTTAAACTTTTTAGATTTTAATGCATATTGGTTATGACATT
The DNA here is from genome assembly GCF_027563975.2 of Plodia interpunctella. Lineage (NCBI taxonomy): Eukaryota > Metazoa > Arthropoda > Insecta > Lepidoptera > Pyralidae > Plodia > Plodia interpunctella. The sequence continues at coordinate 5,383,200 of NC_071315.1, forward strand.
TCTTTTCATTCATTCATTTTTTCTTTACCAATGCCTTATAATGTCAGTTTTATATTTTTTCGTGTAGGTATTCTGGAATATGCACAATTTATTATAAGAAAATCTTTTTTCTTCTTAGCGTATCGATTCAGGCGGTAAAATTTGTGTTGGCCAGTATTTCGCAAATTGCATAGAAATATTCGTGGCGATATTAATCCATTTGTTAAATAACCGTATCATATAAAAAATATAATATAACCGTTATATATTTTTGATATGAGTGGAATTACTCCACTCCTTCTGTCGTCGGGGTTTAATCTATATATATAAAACTCTTCCGTTACTGAGTGACTGACTGACTGATAGACAACGCACAGCCGAAACTACTGGGCGTAGAAAGCTGAAATTCCGTGTGCAGGTTCCTAGGACAGTGTAGGGGATTACCTGAAATTCCCACGGGAAACGATTTTTACTCACGTACGAAGTTGTGGGCAAACGGTAGTGAAATATATTTTGACATTAGTATCCGTTCGGAATAACAATGAGAACACATGGCAGTTAGGAGCCGTTGCTAAGAATTTAATATAAATGACGTCATTTTCACCAAATTCTAAGTGATGTCATCACAACACGAGGCAGGCCGGACCTCGAATAAGGCCACATTTATGCGAATTGATTTGTGGTTACATTGAAAACGTTACGCAACGATCCAAGTCCTAGCCAAGTTTGCCCTGACCGTGCTCCGACTTGTAAATCAACATTTAATATCCACTGATATAATAGTGCATAATAAAAACGGCTGAGGAAGCGAGAAAGAGAATAGCGCGTAAACTCTTGATTAGAAAAAAATAACAATGTTTTTTATAACTTTATTGCACAAAGGAAATATAATATACAGGAATACAAATGTTTATTTAAAACAAAAAAAAATCGCTTAATGACGTAAAAAAATTAATAAGATGTTTATCAATGAAATATTAAATGTCTACAAGGTCGTTGTAGAAATGTCTACAAATGTCTACAAATAAATTAAATCAAGAGGACCCCAACCAATAGGAGTGCAGGAAGCAGTGAGGTGCTATGCAAAATAATAGGTTATAATTAGGTCAAATTGGTGCGTGTCGTATTAATCCATACAAAGTATTCTTTAGAGTATACTGGATATAATAGAAATATTCAAGCGAAAATAATTGTGCCACTATTTACAGACTTTTACTTAACTAAGCTTGTTCGGAATTTTGCAAAACAATTTTGAAGCAAATATATGAAACAAATTTTGTATGATTAGCGTGACCTGTTGGTGCATCCGGGATCGGCTCCCGATGGGGGTACGCCTCAAGGATTTACTGAACGAACTGTCATTTAATGCCTAAAATCTTTGACAACAAAAGCTTGTGTCAAAAATGACATAATATGTAAAACAAACTTACATATTTCGATTTTTCAATGCCTTAGGGTAGTCGTAAACAAATGTTTTAAAAATTTTTTTTTAAACATTTGTTTATACTCAATTTATTGTCAAATAGCATGTTCAGTCTAATTAAACCAATCATATATTGTACCCACGCACGCACGAAGCGTGGGTTAATCTAACTATCTATATATGGAAGATCTCCTTGATTACATCACTTTAACGTAATGTTTTGAGTATTAGTGGAGAACAGCATGTAGAAGTTTAAACATGACAGCGTACTATAAATTGCCAGATGAGAAATTAGTCGGCTGATTCTGTAAATTCTAGAAATCTCTATTTCCTATATTTTATTTTTTCATAATACCTAAGTACACATTATTTAAATTATTTTTATTTGAAAATTTTACTTGAAACTCTGGAAAATCTATAATATATATAAATTTTTTCCAATATATATATATATATTTCCAAATTATATATACATATTTTTTGTATATTTTTATTTCGATTAATAGTATTTACCTTTCACAACATAACAGTGTATTTACACTGTTATGTTGTGTAAAACTTAGAAATAGGAATTTGCACTTAATACAAAGGTATTACTTATTTCCTATAGAAGTTTTTTCCAGTAGACCCGCGAAAAAACTATGCGAAGAAAATGCAGAAATAAATATGATAGTGATAAACTTAAATATTATACATATAATATGCAAAATATTAATATGAACTACATTAATATATAAAACTACAATAAATAGGTACACTACAATAATTTATTCCAGTTTATTTGGATACAATACATAATTTTGATTTCACAAAATTAATATTTGCATTTATGTTGAAACTTCCACTAGAAATTTTAGTTTGACCTCCAGTTGGTTATAATCGAGGATTAGAACATTTATTAGATATATTTGCTATGCGTTCAAAACATCATACTTTAAAAATGTTATTATATTCAAATCAAAACTGCTCAACTACGCACTAGTGAAGTCACAGACTACAGTCATGATTTTAAGATTACAGTCCATTTTTTGCCGTCACAAAATGACCATCATTACATGTAATTAGTGTGTGTATTCATTTAGAGTTATTATATCTGATATTTTTCAATTTATGTGTTTAAATTATTCCTGTAGGCTTACCATCAACTCGAAGCGATTCAAATGCAGCTCAGTTCAATTTAGGAACCTGAAATGAATCGCATTAGTCCTGAATGATGACGGTAAGCTGTTTGCCTGATTGCGACAAACTCGTAAACTACTGAACGAACTCTCATGCTGTTTTCAATAATGGACGGGCCATTATTTGCAGGCAAAGCCGTGGGTAAAGGTTAAATGCTAAAAGTGTATTATTAAATTGTTTTGTACTTCAATCCCAATGGACTATATTTTATCTAGTTACAAAATAAATAATATATGAAACAACATATAATGTATTTCAAAACATTATCTTTATAGCTAACATAAACTTTTAAAATTAAAAAATATTACATAGTAAACATAAGATATATTAAGACGATGATCTAAACAGTAATTCACTTAGAACCGTTTTAGATAAATGGATGACATGGAATCGATTCGAGTCGATACTTAGTCGAGAGTGCCGGTATCGATTACTTTAATCGAATGATGGTAGAAGTGGTCAAGTATTAAACTGATGTAAACCAGACTGTTGTTGTTTAAAATGTTATATGCATTTTAATATTGTTGAGAGGATTTAAAAAAATATATGCTGTTGTGTAAAAAATAATTATTCATCTCTGAAAAATGATATACGTACTTAATTTAAAACTAATACAAACTAAAGGCCGAGCATTTGGTTCGATGGCTACCTTATATCTGTTTTATTTGTAACGTAACGAAAACAATACATGAATAATCTTCTTCTAATTATATATTTTTTTATTTTTTGTGATATACATATAGCAAAGTTATTGTTATCATTAGACCACAGGATTTCTGCCATTATTCTGTTAGTTCAGATTGTGAATTTTTAGTGTTTAGAATGTATGAGCGTTTTCTGTTTGTAGTCAAAAGTAGCATTGTTCTACTCTGTGGTATTTTTTCTCATTGACATTGGGCTCACAATCCGTCTAACAGAAGTCTGAAGCTCGGCGGTGTCAATGACATTAGCAAAAAATGCTCTGTGGCATATTTTAGTCGGTGCTTCCTCGTGCGGATCGCCATTTTCACTAAAGTTTTGCTTCTTTTCTACAATATTAGCTATATCCTACTAATTATAAATGCAAAAATTTATGAGGATGTATGTGTGTATATTTGTTACTCTTTCACGTGTAAATCTACTGGACCGATTGTGATGAAATTTGGTACACGGGTAGAATATAACCTGGAATATCACCTAGGGTAATTTTTATACCAATATTCCCACGAGAGCGAAGCACCGGGGCGCAGCCAGCTGTTTATATATATATTTTGTCACTATCGCACTTTACAATGATTGACATTGACGGAACGTGACAAAACATACTTTAGCTTCAAGTATGCTTTAACTTTTTTATGAACAAGACATTCAAGTCCTGCAGTTTCTTTTTCGTGGGTGTTTCTTGATTTTAGTTAAATCTACATATTGTGTCTCATGCACAAGTTTTATTATTAGCTTTGTAATCTCAATAAAAATATTCCTTGTTGGCAATAATGTAAGAACCGAATCTGCATATGAACTTTATTTTTTGTCTCTTACCAAATTCAATTTTAAACGTTTTTTTTTCCTTTCACAACTGGATATTTCCTTCGTTATATTTATTTACCTGTTTCAAATTTCGTCTTCCTCTTCCTTTCTATCCGCATTCATTTTCATAATATTTTTTTTTATTTTTCCATTCTTATGAGTACCTAGTGTGTACTTATATATACACATACATAAAGCTTTAAAAACATTACATTCCTATTTTGTACATACACATTTAAATAATTCACGCCCACAGTCATTCGTATTCATAATATTCTTAGGTCATATTTCTGTTGGTATCCTAAGTTATTTTGTTAAAACTACGCAAGTCGCATGATGGCGTCACCCCTCAGCGTCACCGCAAAACTTGAAAAGGATTATCATACCATCATATCAACAACTTAGGACAAATATTCAAGTCTGACAATTCAAGGATAGTTTTAAGGTTTGATTTATCGTCATTTATTTAATTCAGCTTTGTTAAAAAATGTTCAAAATTAGGAAGAAAAATATCAAATGAATATGTGGTTGCACAACAAAATATCCAAAATCATTGCAAATTCGTCCTTATTACCTTTGCATAGAATTCGATGAAAGACAACTTGATATACAAAAAATTAAAAATAAACTAACAAGGAATTAAAAACACATTACACAAGAAGAAGCATTTTATAAAATTTGTTGACTAGATCATAATCAAAGATTATAAATATAAGTTCACGGACTGTACTTAAAAAAAATACTCTTACAAAAAAAATGGCCAAATAAACTCTAATATATCAAGTTAACATTCAAAAAGTCCTTACGACCACTTGCCACAGAGGAAATAGTCGCAGTTATAAATACCAGTGATGTAATACTGTGACATTACTTACTAGTCACACGGTCAACGTGTCAAGGTCAGCACTGGCCGTTAATGAAGATGTTACGTTTTTTTCTTATTTATTCTATATTTTTTATTTGAAAATTATAACCTCGCTCGCTTTCATATCTGTTAAAAGGGTTTCGAATAGGGATAGAAGGACTATGCTGTAACATGCACATCAGCGGACTCTGGGCTCTGACGCTCAACGGCTGAGGAAGAATGAGGAAGAATGTTGTAACACGCATATTATTTAATTTATACGATTCATCAAAAATTACATTATTGACTACAAACGTTTGTCAGTTTTCTGATTCTACGTCATTAAACAATATATTATCTGAATCGTTTTGTAACGTAACAAAAATTATAACCATTTCAAAAATAGAACAGAAATGTTTGTTGTCGTTAAAAAAAAAAAAAACAAATTATGGTGGCGTTTTAACTCGTTTATCTCGTGTTATTATTTTAGCCTATTTTATTTACACTGTAAATAAATTACATTAGGGTAGGCCCGACAGAGGGCGGTAGGGTGACCTGGAAAGTCAAGGGCGTCGGATCACTTATCGGCATATTACGTAAACCAGTGTTTAATGCATTGTGGCAAGCAGAAATACTTATTCTCGACTTTATTATGTACACATTTTTATTTCGAAATTTGAATTGAACCGTTTTTCTTATTTTTCAAAATTCAGCTTTCTGTAGTTACCTACCTACTTACTTTTATATTAGGAATACTTTTTGCAATTAAATACGTTTTGCACTACTTATTATGTAGTTAAGATCATGTTAGTACTGACCTAATTCATGGGTTATTTTTGTGTCGGTTGCGTATGGATTGTAAAGAATCGAACAAGTAGGTATATGGAGATAAGCTTAGCACATAGCGTGGAAAACCATACAAGTATTTCCTTGACCTTTTTGAAGCAATATATGCAAAACTTTTTTCCTAGTTGTCAACATAGTCATCCTATTATAGAAACTAGTTGACATTAATCCATATGCAATCATGGGATGGCTTCCATTTTGACTTATTCAGGAGCCACGTTTTTTTTTTCTTTTTCACGAGTGTATTGTGATTCTCGTCTATATATTTTTTATGTTTTTGATTTTTTTACGTTAGAAAATATAACATTAAATAACGCCACGTAATGAAAAGCTAAATGAAGAAAAAATATTATGTACACGAACCTTACGAGATTACAATAGTAAAAATGTAAGAAATTTTCTAAACGTGAAAATAAAAAAAAAATAGCAGCCAACAATAGTAGTAGAAAATCGAAGTGGACAGGTTACGTCAGAGCGTTGCATTGAGTCGTATATCGTGACTGAATGCTGATAGCAATAGCCCCAACAATTTGATGCGATGACGAGCGTCCGTTTTTCAGTAAACCGCGGACGACGGCTGGCGACCGACGCCTGCGTACTACTAACCGAGATTCACGAGCGAATCCGAATTCGAATTTCAGTGTTTATTTTTTATTTGTTTGTTTTTGGTGTTGACTGCCAGTGTTTGTTTGTTACGTGTGAAGGTTGTGGATGATGTTTTTTTATACAGTCAATTGTTTGAAACAATGTACGGTGGTTAAGAATCATCGTGAAATACGACTTGTCGTTTATCTTTATTGCATTAGTAATATTTTGACAGATAAAACTGTATCTGCAGTTATTATCTTTGCACTTTTCAATCAGAAGACTTTAACCGATATTCCGTAATGAGCTAGTACAAAAAGTAAGGATTTTTCCAATTACAACTGGTTTATATTGACAGCAATTGTTACGGTTATGGTTAACGAGCCGGTTTTTTTGCAACATTTGTTTAATTTCAGTACTTTCTTTTTAACTTTTTAAAGTCGTAAACTTATTATAGAAGGAATTACTTAAAGTTGTTTTATCTTTGCAAAATACACTAACAGTAGATAGCATTGTATACAACTCAACAAGTCGATAATTCACTTAATTTATCAATATCGCGATAAATATTGACTTTGTGTAACATTTTTTTAGAAAAGATAAATAGTACTCGTCAGAATTCATCGACTTCTCAGACATTATAATATATTTTTTCATACAACTAAGTAGGCAAATAGGCATGTAGCCCTACCTGATGGGAAGTGATCACCGCAGCATTTACACGCCTACAACACCAGGTGTACATGTCTTCCTTGAATCTTTTAACCAATACCATATCAAACAATAGCAAAATTTCTTTTTAATAACCCTTCCTGTTTGAGATATATTATAATTTATTACTATAAAAAGTTACTTATGGTTTAGTTTATCAAAACATTCCGATTATGGGGTTCTTATGATGACGTTCAACGGTGATATGTTAATTTAAAAATGAATCCAACGAAAACAGCTTTATATTAATTTATGACGCACTATATAAACATAAAATTAAAAAATCAAGATGCCCCGACTCCGAAGTCGGTGGCATCATCTCATCAGCTAGAAAAAAGCTGACGGTTTCCAAACGACTGAACACACATTTTCCAAACATAGCTAAGAACGCTCTCGAATAAATTATCTTTCAAATAAAAAAAGCTAGATCAAAATCGATCCAACCGTTTGGCTGCTACGATGCCACGGACAGACATACAGATACACAGACACGTCAAACTGGGCTTAAAATACAGTCTATGAATATTTTTTTAAATTTTATAGTCGTTTCATTCATAATTTTTAAGAAATAAATATACAGACAGAGCTCGCTAACTCATTATTACAAACGAAATTGGTATATTTCTATAAGGTGGCGACGACCTCGGTGGCGCAGTGGTAAAGTGCTTGCTTCTGAACCGAGAGGTCCCGGGTTCGATCCTCGGTCGGGTCATGATGGAAAATGATCTTTTTCTAATTGGCCCGGGTCTTGGATGTTTATCTATATATGTATATGTTATAAAATATAGTATCGTTGAGTTAGTATCCCATAACACAAGTCTCGAACTTACTTTGGGGCTAGCTCAATAAGTGTGATTTGTCCTAATATATATATTTATTTTTATTAATAAGCAAAATTCGAATTGAATACAAAGTTTAATTCGCTTATTTAATTATTTCTATTCACAATTTAACAATTCACATCGTGTAATGTGAATTGTACTGCATAATTAGTAATACAAGTTGCATGACGCTAGTCACCTTGATTAAATCGTCAACTGTTTCGGCAGTCTGGCACCTGAACCAGACGTAGCACGTGTATTACATTAAACAAACTCTATGAAAACAAAAAATGCATCGATTTGCCCGAATTATTATATGGGAATTAGTCAATGTTTTCCAATACCAAGTCCACTGTCTGTCTGTACGTTTTGTTATTTTTACACACTTATAAATATGCATAACAAGTTTCTATATTATTTCACGGTAATAAATAATCTTTGCATTGTATATTTTTAAAAATGTGATCGTTCCATTTTATGAGGACCAAATCGATTAGATAGATACAAGTTCTTTTATGACTTTTCGGGGATTTTATGTAAAATTTTGGATTTTAAACATGGAATTATATAAATTATACATTTCTAGTTCTCATTTCGGAATATTTATTAGTAGTTTAACAAAAATATGTTTAAAATGGGAATGTTAGCAGCTTAGCAGCTTTAAATTTCATTTAGTAGATCATCGGAAAATTCGCGTCCAAAACAAATAAAGAAAAAAAAACATCTTCTCCCGAATGAAACTAAAGTCTTGCACTATTCATAATACAATTTGGCAACGCTCACTAAGGAATGAGTTCACGGCCTAATCGATATGACTATTTTTAAATGCAATACGACGATGCAATGATAATTTTCAGGCGATATTCGATTATTCTAATCGTACGCCACGTGCTATAAATATTCGTTCGTTCACTGATTGCTAATTGGCCATAATTTCTTCATCTTATCATCATCTTAAATAATGTTTTTTTTTCACAGTCACTTCGTTTACATAGACGACATTGTGCCGTGTATATTTCAATGATTTTATGACAATATTTTAATGAATGAGTGATGATGATGTGCAATTTAAAATTATTGACTTTATCGTCCGTAGACAATGTTTTAGGAGTAGTTGAATAGTGGCCGAATTATTGTGTAGCAATGTTGGTTGTAATTGAATAAACAAATGGATTACTTCTGCTTTCTCTTGCCATTTGTAAGTTTTCTTTTTAATTTATTTTTGTTAAGATTCAAAAAATTTAAGACGTGTGTGTATGATTATTTTGGTGTTTCCGTAGATGTAGATATAATTGCTTATATTAAAAGAAATTACGATTACAAAGCGGATTGAGGAAAACGAAAACATGAATAAATGTCTGAAATCAGTAAGAACGATCAATCATATGCATGCTACGATAGTTCGTGTAGCAGTTGTATTATACAGTTACAAGTATACTGAGCATTGTATGTTGATGAAGATCTGCAAACGACTCAATAAATTGTCCTTCTGACATCATTTTAAAATGTTATATTTCTTTGATGTAATATTAAAATTGAAATATAGTTTAGTGGGCCCTCAGACGACACGCACATTATTGAATAAGTATTTTTTTAAATTGAAAACTATACTGTATGTATATGAAACATTATTACCTTGACATTCTTATAATTAGAATCAGGATTAATGGCTGAGATTAATACAGATAACAAATCTAAGCCGAACATAATCATATTCAATAGTTTTTCCAGCATTTAACAATATAATTTTAAAGTCAATACCTCTTTTTCTAAGGTCGGTCGTTGCCTGCATAAAATTTCAACTAGGCTGTGGCAGTCTGACGATATTATTCGACAAAATTAACTATATTCTAATCTAGTTTTAGTAAAACTTGTTTTTACTTATTGGGTTTCAAAATATACTCTATTTTTATTACTTTAAATATGTTTAGGTATCCATATTAGTATTTTTTTATTATTCTTTTATAAATGTTTTCTCCTTTTTAAAAAAAATAAAATAAAAAAGGGTATACGCCTCATACGCGGGCCGAAGAGAGGGAAAAGTTTTATATGCTGAAGGTAGATGTGAGGGTAGACGAAATTAGGAATTCACGTGTGATTCGGCATGTATTTAGTATTTTTTTTTTTTTATTATTATAAAAAAAAAATCATTTCCATTTAAATAACAAAAAGAATAAAATACAAGAAATAAGAACTGGATTCTTAGTTTGCTCCTAAATCATACATAAATTAAAAAAATTAAAAAATTACGATAAATGACTATCAGTCACATTTAGGGAATGAACCGGAGCGCCCTGTCCAAGTAATCTCTATTTTTCCATCAAGGTCAAGCATACGTGACTTTATGTCTAAGCATTCATTTAAATCTACTATATTATTTATAATCTCAATAGGAACTTATTGTGTTAGGTGTTAATTAACTTATACATTAAAAATGTTAAGTAACGCTTAGCTTCCTTCAACGAGGAAACTATACAAAAAATTGACAACATGATGAATGGCCTAAACTGCATCTGACGTAATGTTTGTCGATTCCAAATGGCGGAACATTCGAAAACCTACCTTATTTGTAACGCAAATGAGTATATTTCTTTCAAAAACGTTTGATAATTTTGAACTGCTTCTAGCTGACCAAATTTACATGTTTTAGGTAAATAAAGTCATACTACTTACATATTTACGTTGTCGTTGAATGTTTACTACAAATATTTCTACCATTACGGATGCAAGTGTGAATTGTAAGTTATATTGTGCGTGTCAATAATGGTGTTGCGCAAGGAGCTAATTTAGGACCTATTTGGTCTATAGTCTAGAAAACTATGAGGTTATAAGCTATGTTGTGAGTATATGCAAAAATTTTAGCTGCCTATATGAATTTAAATGTGTTTACTTAGGAAGAACACATAGGGTACTTTTGTCCTAAAATTCCCGCGGGAGCGAACCCCCGGTGCGTAGCTAGTTAAAAATATATAGTCATATTTAATTCAATATTGAGTAATGAGTTCAGTAATCTGAAATACATAGTTTCGTTTTATTTTTTAAAAGAATACTAACCAAAGTTTTAATGAGGTCTGTATTTTCCACATAATATACAAGTCTGTGGTATTGTCTCTTTTGGCCAAAACGCTCTCTGAATTACGATCTTTATTCTGGGAGTTGGGAAACAAAAGCAAACAGATTAGTTGATCTTTGTCATGTCTTCCTATTTAGTCCGAAAATAAACCGAAGCGTTAGAAAGATGGATGGCGGTTGAAATGCATTTTGTCATTCCTCAAATAACTTCTAACCTTTTGAATTATTCTTATATTTATATTGTGGCTTATTTAAATTTCCTTTAAGTAATCACTATATTGGAATAACAGTATCCTATAAAGTGACTACTTTCATCTACGTAAGATATTAAAAGTTCTAGTCAATATTCATATTGATTCGTATGATGTGGTATTAATTTTATGATCTGCCGCCATTTTATATACCACTTCTAAGTAATCGTTAATAACATAATAAGGAACAGGGTTATAATTTTAATGCCTCAATAAAAAGTATATAGCCTTTGTGTTTTATTATTACACATAGGAGTTAAGAAATATAAAATTTGTTGTCTACGCTAATATTATGAAGAGGAAATAAGAGCATATTCTTTAAAACTAACTGAATCGATTTCTAAAATTGTACTGTAGGAAGTTATATTATTAGATTGATATAGTATTTTTGATATTCCTGCGAAAACGAAGGCCGGAGACGCGACTAGTTTTTTTGAATAAAAAAAATTTAATTATTAATGTTTCTTATATGCTGTACCTACTCATAAAGTTATCAATACATTGTAATAGGTCGTCTGCTAATATCCCATAATCGTGATCTTCATTTCGAAATGGCGTAACATTGTATGTCTTTTATTATGATAAGCATAAGGGCTTATTTCGGATAGCATATCACTAATGTCATGCTTACCGGCGCCGCACCGGGGCGTGATGCGCGCGCACTTTTCACAAATTTTCCGCGGTGGTATCGAATCGGCTAGTCACTTAACATAACCTCAAAACTTATAAACAGCTGTTTTTCTAACGATTGCATCAAGTTATCCCAATTAAAATTTTCGGCGTACTATGGCGACGAGACGTTTCTGAATCCATTACGAAATTATTTAAAATTAGAACACTTTTTCAGTTTACGGTTTTCTTTCTTGGCTTTCATTCAGTTTTCAGCCAGTACTATACGCAGTCAGCTGTGTTCTTTTTTAAAATTAACTCTATGCTATTGTTATTCTTTTTTATTTCATGTATTTTCTTTATTTTTTAAATTTATTTCAATATATTTTTTAAATCGAATTCATAGTGTATGAAATGAGTTTTTGTGAATCATGACTGTGAAATAAAGTGTGGTGTTATAGGCATAGTGTTAACATGGAGGAGTATGAATATGACTTCGCGTACGAGTGTCGGGTTGGTATTTTTTTTTTAATTACATTGGCACTTTGGCACCTTGACTGTCATTAGTCGCGAGGTTCAAGGTCTTGGTTTTCAGTTAATATTTTATGGTTAGTAAATACCGATTTAAAACCGGTAAAACAGAAAATTATGTTAATCAACATAGTCTGGTTAATCTATGGTAATGTAATAAATCTATGTATATATTTACTACTTATTGTATGTTCACGTCTTTATATAAAATATATTTCGTGTATTGTCCACATGTTTAAAAGAATATCATAGCTTGCATACCGTCGAATCGTTCACTATGAAACTAAAATAATCTACTTTCACTCATCTATTGTGGTATTTATCGAGAGAAATCCATTTTACGTAGACGATACGCTAAATGAACATTATTAACTTGTATGATGGAGAAATCTCATATAGATTGGATTTTAACAGAAAAATCGTTCCAACACTATATTCTCCGATAGTTGGTTGAGAATTTAAATACAAATTATAATAGACTTTTATGCTGTGCAACTTTCTCGTCCTTCATCCAACGGATCACTAGATGGTACTGAAAAGTGTATCGTAGCATAAGACACATACGCCACAATCTTATTCCAGAATGCCTAAATCTGTTTTTGTTTACGCCTCTTATTGTTGTCTACAATCTTACCAAGTCTTTTTATTATTTAACTGCAATATAAATTAAAATATACTTTTTAGGAAGTTACTTTCCTGTGGTCAATAAATGCTTTTTTAACTGTAGAATGTCATATACTATGTTCTGAACGAATATTTGATTAATTTTCAAAAATGTAGTAATTTCTCACAAGCTACAACTACACTACTGGCATTTCGGAACGACCGACCACTGCTGAGAAGAAACGCGGAAAGAAACTCATTTGAACAGTGTTGTGTTGTATTTGTGTCCCAACTGCCCCTCGTCTTGCACGGAGAACTTTTAAGAGGCTAACGATAGAGCCTCAAGAGTAACCACATATTGGTCGAAATTTATATAGCCTTTTCAATTCGACAAGAAGATTTAATTACATAAATGTATATTCTTTAAATAACTTATTATAAGGTTAGCTAATAAACCTGATATTTCCCTCAGCGTCTCGTGGAGGCTATGGCTCCGCGGTCGGCGCGCTCCTTCCGCCAAGAGTTCAACATGCAGGACCTGGCCACTACCACTGAACATACATACACACAGTATACCTCTGAGAAGTAAGTGATGCTAGTGTTATAGACAGTTTTTTTAATAAACATCTTGATAATAAATGCTCAATAGTTTTAGGAGTCTGTCGATTCTTTCCTAATTGTAGAATCTGTTAAAGTTATTTATTTAATGTCTTTGGATAATATTGTGAGATTTTGAAGGCATAATCAAACTTTATATTATGATACTCAAGCTACGTACATGTACTCGTATTATTGTGTATTAATATAGTTTTTCCCGATCCGTCACAGATATGTCAGAACGTCACATTCCGAGCTAGACGCGCCTAAATCTATGGCCAATGGCAAACTAAATTCGCCTAAATACACAACTAAAACAATCATCACAGATGATGACAGACCTGACTTAAGGAATCTCAAACGGGTCCACAAAATGTACGAAGGACCTAACATTATAGAATCCAGAGGTATAATCCACCCTGAAACCAGGGAAATACTGACAGTAGGACAAGCTATTACTATGAGAATACTTGATGTAAGAACGGGAAGACTGCTTTCTTCCCCTGAAAGTAGACAGACCATGACAATTGAACAAGCAGCGAAAGAAGGTCTTATTGATCCTAAGTTGGCTGCGCGGCTGACGGGGCCATGCGGCATGACAGAAGACGGTAACGAAGTGACATTGCTGGAAGCGATTCAACGGGAGCTGTACGATGCAGAACAGGGATTGACTGACCCAGCGGAGAAAAGAATAAAGGTAACTGTGGAAGGCGCTCCTCCCAGCACACAAGGAATGAGTATCTCGGACGCCTTAGATCAAGGCCAAGTCGATCTTCAAAGAGGTCTATATAGACTGCCCAATGGCACTTACATCACGATATCAGAAGCTTATGAAAAGGGCTACCTCATTTACAACGAGATTATCAAAATCAAATCGAGTGTACTGTCTCTTTCAGATGCAATTAGTCAAGACTTAGTAGATAATAATGGCTGGATTTTGGACAGAAACTCTGGCGATAGATTCCAATTGGATGTTGCTATTCATAACGAACTAATTAATCCAAATGTAAGAGAAGTAGTTGACCCGAAAAATGACACAAAAATTTCTCTTGAAGATGCTATTCGAAAAAACATTATTAATACTAAACACTCTAAGTACATACACAATGTAACTAAAGAGAGATTATCGTTTAAAGACGCGGCGCAAAAGCGGTATATTTGCAAACCAATGACTTTAAAAGACGTATGCGATAATAATTTAATGACAAATGATGGTAAAATACTTTCACCTTCAAATAGGGCTCCTTTGAATATACTTGAGGCAATTTCTGTAGGCGTTCTCGACAGTGACAATGTAAAATGTATTACTGACACTACAACCGGTCAACTTCTCACTTTATCCGAAGCGTTAGGTGCTAAAATTATAATGCATGATAACAAATTCCGTGATAACTTAACAGGAGAAATTTTCACTATACCCGAGGCGGTAGATCGCGGTTTAATAACATCGGTTTCACAAAAATCAATTTTTGATATTGACGGTTTTAGGGATCCAAAAACAGGTGAATTCATTTCATTTAATGCTGCACTAAGTAAAGGTAATCTTAAATATGCAAACGGGGAGGCGTTCCTGAAATCAGAAAGCGGCGACTTTGTTTACTTAGACGATTGTATTAAAGTTGGCACAGTTAGACCTGAAGTCTTAGAAATGTTCAACAGAAAAGTAGGCATTTATGAAAATGGTAAAGAACTCAGTGTATTTGATGCAGTATTCAAAGATATTCTTGATCCCAAATCAGGGCATTTACTAGATGCGAAAACTAAGAAGCCTATTCCGTTCAATAAAGCCGTTGAGATTAATATGATCACACCGGAAGGTGCTGCCTTGTTAAATTCACTTCTAAATATTACTCTTACCTTACAAACAGTAACAAAAACAGTTAAACGTTACGTGACTGTTACAAATACGAGTGCTTCTCAAAGATCTGAAATGGTCATAACATTTGCAGAGGCGGTAAGACGTGGTCTTATTGATGAAACTACTCAGACATTTACAGATCCGACGACAGGCACTGTTTTCCCAATTCAACAGGCTTTAGACGAAGGTTTGTTAGGTGTAGAGGAAAACGAACCTAGGGTTGTACGTATATCCGATCAAGTAAGTAGAAAAGATTTAGTTCCAGGACAAGTCGTTGAACTAAAAATTACTAAGAAGTCTTTCATTAAAGATTTGCCTCCAAGTCCTGAAGGCAAGGTCCAACAAGATAGCAGACCAGAAACAATTAAGAGTCCTGATTTTTCGACTCGCGAAGTAATCCGTCCTCGGGAAGGTCTGATGAAAGAAATAAGAACAGTGACGTCAAAGTCTATTGCTACAGAACCATCGGTTACCTCACTCACTATTAAGAAAAACACTATTGAACTACCCCGGGGTGGTTGGACTCTCAAAGAAGCCATCCAACAAAATCTGTTCGATCCTGTCAACGGCACATTTACCATTCCTGGTACTGACAGAGTTTTAGATTTTGGAGAAGCTCTTAAACTGAATATCATTAATTCTGATTCTGCTAAAGCGATTGATCCCCGAACTAAGAAAGAAATATCTTTAATTAAAGCCTTAGAACTACGCGTTCTTGATACCACTGGTCATTATATTAATCAATCAGAAAAAATAACAATGAAGGTCGCAATTGAAAGAAAAATTATATATTTTGTGCATCATACTACTTCAACTTCTTCCCAAAAAGTTATAACAATTACATCAGTCGCAGGTATGCCTGATAAAATGGAAATATCTGAAGTTTCTAATTTATCATCTTACGGGATAACAGACGATCAGTCTGCTTTAGAACCCGTACAAGTTACTCCAAATACGATTTTCGATCCTGCAACGGCATTAGTTATATCTACTACGTCAGGGGTATCTGAAAATATTATGGAAGCTGTAAATCGAGGTTCTGTACCAGCTGATACTGTTAAAGTTATTGAACCAAAAACAGGTAATCAAATTTCACTACAGGAGGCCTTACGCAAAGGTATAATTGACAAGAAATCTGGAGAATATAAAGATAGTAAGGGTAAATCTATATCTCTAGTAGATGCTGCAAAGGTAGGTCTCATTGCAGTCGTCGGAGCACCCCTAGTAGGTGCTTCTAAGATCATTCAATTAGTGAAAAGTACAATGGTAGTTGACCCTAAAACTGGAGAGAAACTACCTATGGAAGTTGCTTACGAACGAGGGTTAGTTGATCCTATTACCTACAAAAAGTATGAGGAATCAATAAGAGATAAAATACCTGAAAGCGATTCTATTTCTCAAAATATAGGAACTTCAAGTAAAGTTACAATATCAACAATAACATCTCCAGCATCTTCTCTTGAAACAGTAGTTATTGAAGATCCAAAAACAGGTGAAAAAGTACCCCTTCAGATTGCTCATGAACGAGGTCTTATTGATACAGCAACTTACAAACAATATCTTAGTTCTCTTCGAGAACAATCTCCTATTGCCAAAATTGTATCATTGCCTCAGGCCTCTGAAAAAGTCTTAGTAGATCCTATTACCCATAGGGAAGTTCCCATTGAGGAAGCGTATAAGAAAGGTATTATTGATCATGATACCTATAACACATTAAAGAAGTCTATCGTAGATCCACTAAATTTAGATAAGAACTTAGCAACATATAGCCAAGTTACGTCCAAACCTATTTCTGTAGGAGCTGCAGTTTCTGAGGGCTTTATTACTGTTGAAAGTATTCAAAATAGTTTATCAGCTGATAATAGGAAAGTAATTCAGACGATATCGTCAGAGAGACCTCAATATGACCGAACTTCTGAAGTAATTCAATTAAGTAAATCTCAGGTACCCGAAAAGCAAAAATATAACATTCATACAACTAAGGAAGTTACTTTTGATGCTAAAGTTGCAGAAACTAAACCAATCGTGTTACAAAAGTTAAGAAAACGCGTTATTACTCCTTTGGAAGCAGTTGAAATGGGATTATTAGATAGAGAAACGGCCAAAGTTTTGGAGAGTGTGAAAATTCACAAAGATGAGAGTGGTTTGCCAATTACATTGGACAAAGCTATTGAAAAGGGATTAGTAGATCCAAGCAAAGGCAAAATTGTAGATCCTACTCACGGTCATGTTTTAAATATTCGCGAAGCCTTAGAAAGGGGTGTCCTTGATGGAGAAGGTCAAGATGAAGTATTGATTCCACTAGCCAAAAGTCTTTCCATTCCTGAAGTTTTAGAGCAAGGTTTGTTAGATCCCGCTTCAGGAAAAATAATACATCCTGAAACCGGAAGCCACTTAACATTACGTGAAGCCATTATTTGTGATATTGTTGATCCTTTATCGGAAGTAACGATAGCACCAGGTAAAAATATAACACTGGCTGCTGCAATTGAAAAAAATATTATTGATAATGACAAAAATATCGTAAAAACCAGCGAAGGTCCTTTAAATTTCGTATCTGCTGCAAATGAAAAACTTTTTGCTGAGCCTGAGAAGGCAACAGTCATAGAAAATATTCCGCCAGCGGCAATGACTTTATCAGTTGCTATTCAGAAGAATATCATTAATCCTGTCACAGGAGACATAAAGCATCCCTTAACTGGCGAAGTCATTCCCGTTGGTGAAGCTATTAAAAAAGATTTGCTAATGGCAATACCGTACCCACAAACGCCTGAAACGTTAACATTAGAAGATGCGCTAAATAAGGATGTAGTTAATTTAAAAGATGGAACATTCACTGATCCTCATACAAAAGAGTTACTACCTATAGATAAGGCTATGGAGCAAGGCCTTTTAGCAGTAAAACCAATTTCGGATACCATGCAAACTACTGGTGTTGTTACTACATTTACTGAAACATTTACTTCTCAGCACACCATAACTACAAAGATGATTGAATTATTAGCGGACTATGTATTAGTTAGTGCGAATGAAGTAAAGAATTCAAAAACTGGTGAAGTTATTTCCATGGACGAAGCTCGGCTAAAAGGAATAGTGAGAGATGAACAAACTAGTAAGGAACAGTTTATTACGAGTGATACGAATATTAACTTTGAAGAAGCTCTTAATCTGGGATACATAAATATTGAAGAAGGAACATTTACTCATCCAAATACTGGTGAGACTCTCACTATTTCCGAAGCAGTAATAACAGGTGTATTAAACACTGAATTTACTCAAGCAGAAACAACTAAATTGGAGCCCACTAAGAAAGAAGAACCGCTTGATTTACATGATGCGTTTGAATTATTATTCGATGACAAGACACAAAAGTTCAGAGATCCGAAATCACCTAATAAACTTTTGACGTTCAAGGAAGCTTTGGATAAAAATGTGATTAATCCAGAGTCTGTCATTTATAACATTGAAGCTGGTAAGCCGATAACTTTACGCGAAGGTGTGAATTCTGGACTCCTTGACAAGAAGACTGGAAAACTAAAGGAACCTAAAACTGGTAAGTCTGTTGATATAAAAAATGCCGCAAAGATGGGTTTAATAGCTGTTGTAGCAGCACCAGTTCTTGCTGGAATGGCAGTTGTACAAGGAGCAAAAGCAGTCACGAGTAAAATAATCACATCTAAACATGACACAACACCTCAAGAAAAGAAGAAT
This sequence comes from Plodia interpunctella, assembly GCF_027563975.2. Taxonomy (NCBI): domain Eukaryota; kingdom Metazoa; phylum Arthropoda; class Insecta; order Lepidoptera; family Pyralidae; genus Plodia; species Plodia interpunctella. The sequence continues at coordinate 5,402,326 of NC_071315.1, forward strand.
GAGGAAGTGAAGGCGAAAGGACCTGAAGTACCTCCCAAACCACCCAAACGAGAAAAAAGTATTCCTAAAATGTTAGAATTATGTGAAGAAACTTTACCTACACCGTCAAATAGCTCGACTAAAACGATTGAACAGAAATATCAAACTATGGATGTTAAAACTCCCGTTGAACAGAAACCAAAAGACGACATTGCTCCAAAAATAATAACCAAAAAGGAAAAGCAGAATAATATTTCTACTGATAAGCCTCACCATCCAAAATCTATAGATATTGAGTCTGAAGCAGTTCAAAGTAAGTCTTCGGACAAAGAACAATCAAATACAAGTATTAGTGAAAAAGATGAAAAAGTTCCAGAAGAAAATGTTATTATTCAGAAATATAAAGAAATAACACCCGAAGGCGAAGAAATTATAAAAGTTGTTAAAAGTGTAATATCTAAAGAAGAGAACCCAAAAAATGTTAAAGAATATCGACAGACTTCACCGGATGGTGAAAAAGTTATAAGTATTACTAAGCAGACAATGACTAAAACTGGACCTTCAGACAATCAATTCGTTGTGGAAGATATTAGTCCTATTTATAGCGTAAAAGAAGAATTAATTGACGGACGCCCAGTCGTTCATGAATTTAGACAAACAACTACTGATGGTGATGAAGTTATGACAATTGTTAAAACAGTCGTAGAGCAATCAGATAGTAAGATTTCAGAGACGATTGATGTTGTAGAAGAAGGCCATTTGCCAAATGAACAACAATCGGCAACAGATAAGGATTCATCCAAAGTACCTCTGGAAAGAGATTCTTCAACGTCTAATGAATCTTCTGAAAATAAAATAGGAAAAAGTTATACATTGTTTGAGGACAAACCAGTTGTACAAGAAATTAGGAAGAAAACTCCGGACGGCGAAGAAATTACTACCATTATTAAATCGGTGTCAAAGTCAGAACCTACAAAGCATATTACGGAACATAGTAGCATTATGACATCAACAGTAGCTTCAAAAATAACAACAGTGGAAATTACTCAAAATGAATCTACATCTTATCACGTGATTACTGAAGAAATGTGTGAACCTCCGGTATCAACAGAAAGTGCTATTCAACATCCTATTGAATCAGATGAATTACCTAAAAATAAAGACAAAACCCCACCTCGAGCAATAGAACAATTGGGTGACAAATTGGCAGAGACACAAATTGCTGCAGATAAAGATGAAACTGATAAATCATTAACTATCAAAAGAAGTGATATCCAAGATCGAACCTCGAAACCACTTGAAGTGGCTCCCGGTGTTATTTATGACCCGAATACCTCTGTCGTTATTTCCTCTTCTGGTATAACTGACAATATTTTAGAAGCAGTTAACAAAGGTATCATCCCATCTGATACTATTAAGTTAACGGAACCAAAAACTGGTAAAGAAATTAGTCTGAAGGAAGCTATCGATAAAGGAGTCGTGGATGAAACGTCTGGTAAAATTAAAGATAAATCTGGTAACAAAATTAGTTTTGCAGATGCAGCTAAATTAGGACTTGTAGCTGTAGTGGGTGCTCCTATCTTTGCAGCTGCCAAAGTTATTGAAGTCGTTAAAAGTGCAGTTGTAACAGACCCTAAAACTGGCGAAAAATTACCAATTGAGAAAGCGTATGATCACGGAATTATTGACAGTGATACCTATAAAAAATACAAAGAAAGTATCAAACAGTCGACAAAGGAATTGCCTGTTGAAATTGTAGATCCAATGTCATCTGAACCCTTAGATAAACACATCAAACAAATAACCTCGCTCGGCGAGGTTATAAGTACTGAAATAAAACAGCACAAACCAGTTGTTACTGAAACTGTTACTACTGAGGAAACATTAGTCGGCTTCGAAAAGCCAAGTAATAAAATCTTGTCAGATGCAAAGAACATATCTGCTATGCTTATAGACGCGGAAAGACAACCGTTAAGAGTGATTGATGAAATCACAGAGCAAAATGTAACTAAATTCAAATCTGAACCCACTAAACCATTGTACGAAAATATAGCACTTATAGACGCAATCACGCAAGGTAAAATAGAACCCAAAGTATGTAGAATTATAATAGAAGGTATTGAATCGCCACTCACCGTCCAAGACTCTTTAGATCAGGAAAAAATTAATAGGTTTACACCCGTTGATGTTATTTCCAAAAACTACGTTATTGTTAGGGACTCCAAACCCAAATACAGCGTAGCTATTACACAAAAGTTAACTCCAGAGGAACTATCTGAAATGGGTGTTTATGATATTGAACGACAGGTGTTTTTGAATCCTGAAAGTGGATCTAAAATTTCTTTTGAGGAACTTGTCTATGGTCTCCAAATTTTTGACCCAGAAAATATTCTGGTAAAAGATCTTGGTTCCAAATCCGATAATTACATTTCATTTGACGAAGCACTCGCTAGACCTATTATTGATAAAACAACCGGCCATATGGTCAATCCAAAAACTGGACAACGAATTCCATTTTTAAAATGTGTGCAAATAGGTTGGATCGTAGAACGTCCTGAAGACGTTTTTGTTACTGAACAACTATCTATTGAACGAGCTTTAGATCAGGGTCTCTATAATCCTAATACAGGTGAAATTCAAGATGTAAATACTGGAGAGTTAGTTCCTATTGGCCAAGCAATAGAAAAAGGTATTGTCGATAACGAGTCTTTATTAATTAGAATACCGCATACTGATGAAAGTATTACATTGTCAGATGCTCTCGATCGTGGTATTATTGTTATTCATGAAGGCGTTCTAACTGTTGTTGAAACGCGCGAAATAATTGAAATTTCTGTCGCCATTCAAAGAGGTGTAATTACTTTTATTCAAAGACCAATTTCAATTCAAGCTGTTATAGAAAATGAAATGTATGAACCGAAGTCTGGAAAAATCAAAGACAAGGCTACTCAACAACTTATCAGTGTAGGGGAAGCTGTTAACAGGAATATAGTTCACCCTACTATTTCAGAAATCAAAGACACAGCTTTAGAGAGGTTTGTTCCACTTTCAGAGGCCCTTGATACAAAGCTTCTTAATCCCGAAACAGGTAAAATTAAAGACAAAAAGACTGGTAAAGACATTCCATTAGACGATGCATTACGAAAAGGTTTAGTCGCTACAAAAGATGTTACTTATTCGCTTTTTGATGTCATTGAGTTAGGTTATTATTCAGCTGATACTGGTAGGATTTTGAGTCCAATAACAGGAAAAAATATAACACTAAAGGAAGCAATAAAAGATAAACTCGTTGATCCATCATCAGTTAAAATAAAAGATGACAATTCAGATTCAGTTGTGCCATTCCAGCAGGCTGTTAATAATGGTTTAGTCGATTTAGACCAAGGTATTATAACGTCCCCCGTTTATAATCTGAAAGACGCTAGTGAAAAAGGATATTTGCTTAGCGATAAGAAACCATGGACACTGCAAGAAGGTTTAGTGCAAGGTTTCTATGATCCAGAGACAGGGCTTCTTACCATTAATGACAAAACTATGACACTTGAGGATGCTATAAAAATAGGCAATATTAATCCTGAAGCTTTGACTGTCAAAAACTCCGTTACTGGCGAAATAATATCTTTGGCTGATGCTATTCAAGTAGGTATTATAGATTCAAAAGCAGGCAAAGTTCGTGATCCGGTTCACGGTGATAAAATTTCCCTCACGGACGCTTCAGAACGCGGCCTTATTGTTCCAGCTAAACGCAAGCTTAGCTTGCCTGAGGCCGTATTTAAAGGATTTTATGATCCGAAAACTGGAAAATTCTCACATCCTCAAAGTAAAGAAAAGATTCAGACAGATAGAGCTATTAAAAAGCGTATTTTAGACCCACAGTCTACCTTAGTGCATGTAGCGGGTAAAGTGATACCATTTGAATTTGCCGTAGATAAGGGTGTTGTTGACGGTAGAACGGGAACCGTTGTTCTTGGAGACGAAAGGATTGATTTCCGCGAAGCATTCGAAAGAGGAGTACTAGTTGAAGTGCGTAAACCATTATCACTAATTGATGCATTAGAAAAAGGAGTCTATAATGAAATAACAGGATTATTCATGGATCCTCAGAGTGGCAAAAAGTACACTCTTAGTGAAGCTATTAAATTGAATTTGGTTGACCCTCATTCAGTTCATATTCAAGATAACAGGTTAGGTAAATGGGATAAATTAACATTGCCAGAATCAATTGAAACTGGGGTCGTCGACGTCGAGACCGGCAAAATTAAGAACATAAATAATGAAAACGAAGAGATTAGCCTTCGTAAAGCTTTTGAAATTGGTTTGCTCATTGACAGCAAAGCACCGATAAGTCTGCAACGAGCCTTGCATCAAGGTTTATATGACGATACCACGGGTAAAATTGTAGATCCTCTTACGAATCGCAAAATTACACTACACGAAGCCATTAGGCGATCTATCATTAGCCCTAAATATTTGTGCTATTTTGACAAAAAATCGGAAAAACCATTGACATTGGCAGAATGCTGTCGTAGCGAAATAATTGACAGACGAAGTGGTAAGTTCCTCGAACCCGGTTCTGACGTTCAAGTTCCCCTGTCTGAAGCTATGAGTCTAGGTCTGATAGTCGATATTGAAAGCGCAGGATTCACACTCTATGAAACATTAGCAATGAATATGTATGATATCACTGAACTTTTCTTTATCCATCCTGTAAGTGAAAGAAAGATATCTCTGAAAACTGCAATTGCTCAAGAACTTATCAATCCCGAAACGTCATTAGTAAAACATATTCCATCAAGCAAGTATATTAAATTAGACGAAGCTATACAAAGCGGCGTTGTAAATGATGATAACAGCGTTTACGTATTACCAAATGGAAACCAGATTAATTTGTTAGACGCTAAACATCGCGGTCTGATTGTGACGTCTAGAAAGAACTTAAGTCTTGAAGAAATTATCAGGAATGGTCTATTTAGAGCAGACAATGGTAGAATTGTAGATCCAAGTACTAACGAATTCATAGATATTAACAAAGCTATAGAAGTCGGATTGTTAAATCCGAATCTTACGGTTGTAAAAGACCATTTTAACAATAAATTCAAACCGTTCCCTCTCGCTATACAGCAAGGTGATGTTGATGTGACTAAGGGTAGGGTCCTCGACACAAAGGCGAAAAAAACTTACAGTCTAGATATTGCTTTTGATAAAGGACTTCTAGTCACCGTTATTCAACCTCTTACGTCACAAGTAGTGAGCAAACGATACGTACCAGATTCGTCCGCGTCAAAGGAGCCAGCTCTCAGAGAATTCACTCTAGATGAAGCCATCAAATACGAGTTTATCGACCCCGACACAGCTGTTATTAAAGATCCTCATAAGAATAAATACATTCCATTAAGATTAGGTATAAGTGAAGGGATTATCGATAAAAATGCAAAAGGTTCGTTTGATACTCAAAATAGGTCGCGCACTCTCTGTTTCGTTTTCGAAAACGGTTTAATTGTGTATGTACGAGAACCCCTGACATTCGAACAAGCGATTGAAAATGGTCAACTTAACGTGAATATCGCTCGGTTTACTGATCCACATTCCAGAGAAGTATTAACAATAAAAGACGCGGCCACATTAGGCTACATTGATTCGGACACTGCGCTCATCAAAGATAATCTCAAGAAGAGGTTAGTCAAGCTTCCCGAAGCATTCCGCAAAGGACTTATGGACGCTGAAAAGGGCAATATTTTGGATACAGAGACCTCCAAACTAAACTCGTTGTCTGCCGCAATCGAAAGCGGTTTGCTGATGACTCCAAAGAAGAGTTTCTCCTTGATCGAGACATTGAATTTCGGTATTTACAATCCTACTACCGGAGCACTTAATGATCCATTTATTACAACAAGTGTGATCGACAGAAAGAGACTTAATTTAGGCGAAGCCATCCAACAAGGCATAGTAGACCCATCGAGTACAGTTGTGAAAGAACCCGAGACGGGAAAAATATGCCCATTGGTTCAAGCTATCGAACAAAAGTTAGTTGATCCCGTCGAAGGCAGGCTGGTCATAGATCCAAAGAAGCAGATCAGTCTAGATTTAGTCAAAGCTCTTAAAAAGGGATACTTACTGCCAGCAGAAACTAGGGTAAGTTTTCTTTATTATTTTCTCTTTATTTTGTGCTTCTATCAAGCAAAAGGTGTTGCTTTATTCATCTTCCTATTTTCATTCTTAGACGGTGATCTCTCTTATCTAAAGCGTTTGGCTTAAAACATTGGCATGGCACGACACCCACTAGACCTACCGTGTCCAATATTGGGTTATTTGCGATTTTACGGTGAAGTCACAGTTAGTTATCGTGGCCTACACTAATTAAACCCATCGTAACATAGAATATATAAACTAGAACTTAAGTCATCCTTGAATTTAGTTAGACATCGTTGTAATTGTAGTCGAATAAAGCACTATTATCAATATTTTCACTAGTATTGAAATTGTCGTATTATTAGTTTTTTACTCACTTGATTAGTCTAAAAGCGTTGTGCTTTTGTATTTGATGTATCTAGTTGATATTTTAAATATTTTTCTTCAGCCTCTTGTGTTGTGTCTAGATGCTTAAGTTTAGGTTATAGCGCCCAAATTCAATTGCCAGTTTTTCCTATTACACTTGTGTTGGGAAAACTATCAATTGGAAGTGTGCTTACACCCACAATGTACTAAGGCTCGATGTATGTTGTTTTTTATTTCCAGCGCCTGCGATGCTAAGAACCCTTTTGAGCTAAATCGTGAATGCTTGCCTGTGAGGGATCATATTAACGACGATAAAAAAGAACCATCACCGTCTCGTCAAAAAATACCTAACCTCCCATAATCACTTGTGCTAAGATTGAAACCGATGCGGTTTTCGCCCGATTTTCGGTTTCGTTTTCAGCTTTTTGTTTGCTTTCTCATCCAAAGACCAGCGAATTATGACTGTTGGTTTCCAGATGCGAATTGTTTTTGGATTCCCAAAATTCCCCTCTTCGAATTATACGATTTACTCATTCCTTGGAGCCGTGCTCACACGAATGCATGACTGCGCTATGCTATTGTGATGTTGGTAATAAGCCGGACACTCGCGACGCAAACATTCACAATATCATGAAATGGTAAAACATTTTCTTCAAACACAAACACGGAAGGTAGTATTTATGATTCATTTTCGTCTTATTTTAAATGCTCGTTTGTGTGGGGCTTTATTTCAGCTATCGACTAAAAAATAATTTTATTTACATTATTATCTTTCCCAATTTTGTTTTTATTTTGAAATAAAGTCTCAACATTATTATTTTTATTTATTCGTCCGTCTATTTTTATCTTTTACGTGTACATTTTTTATAATTACTTTACTGTCTTACTTTACCTCATTTACAAAACAAAATATCCTTTCAAAGTTTCAGATTTCCAAGGAGGTACTCTAACTTTTAATTACTTTTTAACAAATTACTCTAATCAAACGTTTATTAATACAAATTGAAGATGTTGGTACCATTATTTAGCGTTTTACAATGTCCGATGTCAAAAACAAATGTCAAAGAAATTCGAATTATGAATAATTTTGTTTATGACATTGACGAAGTTCACTGCTTGCATGCCACGCTTTTTTGCATGTCTTTTAGTTGACTCTGTGTTTACGCAACTTATGGACTTGTTGTGTCGTCACTTTCATGCTGGTTGTACATTGGCTGTCTGTCGTTGTTGCCTGTGTCTTTATGTTCTCGAAGTGTCTCTGCTTTCTCTGCGTAGTCCGTTGTCTATATTTTATTTTTCAGGTACAACGTGAATAACTTAACCAGCATGTGGCTAAGTTATCCACAACTTTATTGTATATATATTTTGTGAATGTTAAGAAAATTGTAAAAAATTGCATCTTTCGTACACTGTTTAAATGCACAAATGTCTATAGATTTTTATCGTCCTTTGGAACGGTCTTGCACAGATAAATAAGTGTAGATAGATGCATTGTAAATGCTCAGTAGCCATAGACTCGCACAGGCTCGCTGGAGCGTTGTTCTTAATTTTCGAAGGCATAGGCTAAATTTTTGTTTTTCAATGTGTAGCAAGCAGTTGAAGAGAAGTACAGGCTTTGTGATGAGACGCTTTCGAAGTTACTGGAATGGATTGCCGTTGTGGAAGAGAGGCTCGCCAACCAAGAGGCAGTCAAGGAGGACATGGATGAACTGCGCAACCAGATTAACATCCTCAAGGTAACTGATTTATTACCATATTACTGTATATAAAAGTACCTTTTTAAGTTCTTATTCATATTTTACGTTGGTCCAATACCTTACCATAATAATTCAAAAGATGAAAATTAAAGGCCCTATGATTGCTCCTTGGGGAATACCGGTTTTATTTTAATTATGTAACATACACAGTACATGTGGAGTATGTTTTATATTTATTTAAATTATGTGCAGCTGATCAAAGACGACTTGGAGAGTCATCAACGCCAAGTATCCGCGTGTGCTGATCAAGCGAAGCAGCTCCTCGTCTCTGGCGGCGACGTCCTAGCTCCACATGAGGTTTATATTTGTTTATCTTTACATTTATTTCTTAACTTCAACTACGTTTTATTGTTTGATGTGAGGGAGAAAAAGTAAGAAAGCAGACCCTGAGCTCCGACGGAAGCATCAGGCAAGACGCAAAGATGAGAGACAGACGTTTATATCTCAGCGAAGTCATACAAAGTTTAATACCTACTTACAACAATCTTGATTTTATTATTTCTGAACTAGGAGTGATCTATTTCTAGGTGGCAAATAAAATGAACATTCTTAATGTTTCTCACCAGGTGGCAGCACTAGAGCGAGGGGTGCGCCAGCTTAAACAACGCTGCGACAAGTGCACTGAGAAGTGTGACAAGATGCTCAGACGGCTTGCAGCAGCTAGGGATGAGCTTGGCAAATTCACGTAAGTATTGTGTTAATTACATGGTTATCTCGTAGATGGCCAAATTCGACTATTTTTTGCAACAAAGTTACAAATTATATTCTTGTGCTAAATTGAAATAAATATTTACAGTAACGAACTAAGCACTTTTAACACCTGGATGGAAGGTGCTTACCGCACGCTAGAAGACAAGGAGGCCGCTCTGTCCAGACCAGACCGTCTGCCGGACCAGGGAGAGGACATCAGGGAATTCGTGTCCGACGTGATCGCGCACCAAGCGGACCTGAGATTTATCACCATGTCTGCGCAGAAATTCGTCGATGAGAGCAAGGTGGGTTATAGGTTTCTCATATGTTTCTCGGCTGAAAAATTGTGTGATTGTCAAGCTGTCCTTTTTTTGTTATATCTCTACTCTCTGGGAAATATATGATTATTTATTTCAATGCAAACCATTTAAGAATATTGTGAATAGATTTTAACTATTGCAATATAAACTAATAAACAGTAACAGCAATCATTCTAATTTTTATTTTATACAATACTTCGAATAAAACAAATAACTGTATAACGAATGGATTTTGTAAGTTTTTTTAATACGCCAACTTATGGTAAAGTTTCTCATTGCTGAGAATAGGGGCTTTCTTCTCATATCAAAAAAATAGTAATTAATAACTAAACGTAACATTTTATTTTAGGAATTCCTGAATATTCTGAACGAGTACCGCACCTCCCTCCCGTCTCGGCTCTCGCACGTCCCTCCCACGTCCGACAGTGCCGTTAGAGAAGGCGCAGCTTTGGCTAGAAGAAGACACGGAGACTTAGCTGCCAGAGCACAGAGATTGCAAGAGAGATTGAGAGGAGCTGCCTTGTTGACGAGGCAATATAACGATGCGTTAGATCGTGCTTCTAGATGGCTGTCTGATGTAAGTGGTGTTAACATAAAAAGGCTTTAGTCTGACTTGAAGAATCAGCTGCTAGAAGACGTAGTTTGATTAGAAGTTGCCTTGTCGGCTAGGCAGTATAATGATTATTGGATTATGTGCCTAGATTACTTTCTGATGTAACTTATAGATATAATTTACTTTACGTATTAAAGTTTGTATTTTAACACAACATAATTTAGTTTAGTTTTTTACTATCTGTTTTTGTTGTTTGTGTTGTGTTTTTGTTTGCTCCATCTTGGAGAAATTGCACGAATTTATTTATATAACACCTCCAAACCTTTTATTTAATAGGCATAGTTCATATATTTTCCGTGATTTATTTAACGTTTTGCATGTTTATCTCACTTTTTACAACCCTTATTTTTTTATTTACATCTTCCAACATTCCATGCTACAATTTTACAACCTATAAAAGATATACGCGCTCACTCAGGGTACAATTAAACATAGTTCTCTAATATATCATCATCTTGATACAAGATCAAACAATGTCCACAGATCGAGCCCCAAGCCCGCGCGGTGTTGTCCGAACCAGTGGGCGGGGAGCCCCGCGCGGTTGAAGCCCAGCTCTCCAAGGCCAAAACCTTGCACAATGAGATCTTATCGCAAGGACGGCTCATTGACAACGCTAAGGATGTAAGTTTCTGACATATTTTTATCATGTTTACTTTATACATTAACAAAAGTCGTAACAGATAATTATTGTGCAAGGGAGTTTAATATGAATTGACTTTGTTGTACTATATTGTATTCTTTATACTTTATGAGTTAGTCAGAGCTTAGAATTGCGAAGGGCACGTTTAGCTTTAAATGGATGCCTTTAAAAATAATCTCCAGTATATATTTCTTTTCTTTGATTGACTTTGAAATCATCAAGAGAGGAATTTCTTTCATGATGTTGACACAAGAAAATATACTTTTGCGCTCGTTGCGTCGTTGCGAATATTTTTGCTTTTAGCTTCATTTCCACTGTTTGTCAATCGAAGTTGTAACATGAGCGTCTAATTGAACGACGATATCGTTTGATTTGTTCTGAATAAAATATTTCTAACAAAAAATACTTACACCAAATATGACATCGACAATACTACATTTCACATACTCGTTTCTCACCAGGCATGCGACCAACTAGTGAAATCTCTGGAAGGTAATTTGACTCCCTCTGAAATCCGTCAACTGGAAGTGCCAGTACTAGACCTAACAGCCCGATACAAAGACCTCACCGGCGCGGTTGGTTCTAAATGCAGCGAACTGGAAGCGGCTTTGTTGCAGTGCCAAGGGCTGCAGGACGCGGCTGAGACGCAAGCACATTGGCTGGGACAAGTTGAGGATGTTTTCAAGTGAGTTTCTCGTGATTTCTCGCTTTAATATTTTTTATCTGTTGTGTTTTCAAATATGACTTTTTAAAATATTTGTGATTACATTAATTGAAATATTCATGATAATGTCATGTCCCGCCGCCGTACCAGCCCACTGGCGTCTCACGTCACATTTTATCAAATTCTTTTAATTAATAGAAAACTAAAAACAATAAATTTTTCTACTATCGAGTTACAATTATATATATATATTTTAAACCAGGAACCAACAAAAGCCAGCTTCGTTGATCCGCGAGCGGCTCGACGAGCAAGTTCGCTCGCACCGCATCGCTCACGGCGAGATCGAGGCGAGACGGCCGACTCTCGCCAAACTGGTCAGTGCGGCCAGAGACGCCGCACTCACGCCATCTAACGCTAGGATTGCGAAGAAGTTGGAGCAACGAGCTGAAGATATTTACGCTAAGTGAGTGATATTAAGCTTGTATCGTACGGTTCTAGGATACGACCACCCTGTATACTCTCGTGGGTGTCGTTAGTAACTTAGAATGAATGAATGTAAATGATTTGATTTGAATGTTCAAGTACACGAATACATGTGTACATATGTTTCTCATCCACAGATACGAGAAACTCCTCGAGAAGTCAATCAAACGCGCTCATTTCCTGGATGAAGTGTCAGTAGAGCTGTTGACGTTCAGCCAGCAAGCGTCGCAGCTGGAGGCCGCGCAGACGCAGCTGTCGGAGCTCAGCGACGCGCGGCTGCCGGCCGCCGACCTCAGGGCCAGGCTGCAGGACCTAGCTCATGCCAGGTATTACCTACTCATTATTTCATTTCAACCGAAGAACAAACTGGAAGTGTTTCATTATATGCTGAATAAGTTCGAATTTTAAAACTTATAACAGTTTCAAATGAAATCCCCGTGAAACATATGAGAATATCTCTTTTAAACCTTCTCAAATAGACAGATAAATGTGTAATTATTATGAGTTTCTTCCGGCATTTTTTCTCACCAAGAGTCGTTCCGTAATGCCAGTAGTTTGTAGCTTTTTGTGAAATGTAAAAATTTGACGTGTAAAAGTGCCCGTCGAAGTCTTAACTTCTGAATAAAATTGATTTTAACTTTACAAATTATTTATCATGTTACAGGGACAAACAAATGCCGTTGTTGGAGGAATGCCTGCGCAATGGCAAGCAACTGATCGCCAAGAAGGATGTCACCGATACACACGTCGTGCGTGACAGGATGAAGGTCAATATTAATAAGACCTTTATTATTTACTTGTGTTTACGACTGGCCACATAAATACACTTTTTCTATTATACATATACATACAGTTTTTATATTTTCTGTAATATATATATATTACTGGAACCTGGGACCTTTCTATCCACAGGCGGGCATCTTAACCATTACACCACCACCGCTTCAAAACATTTACGTGGTAAAAATTTATAAAAAGTAGTAAAGGTTCTCATTATGAAAGCTAATTCTTTTTACATGTCGATTAAAATAAATTATAATAAAAAATTATCAAGAAACTTACAATGAAAAAATAATCCTGATTTAAATTTTGCTATTAGTCGCGATCAATGTTATATATGCCGATAAAATTTCGATATTATTTCAATACATCGTTTTTAACATAGGCTCTCGAAAATCAATGGCGTGACTTCAACGCGACCCTGGAAGAGAAGGAGAAACTGTCCAGGCAGCGCGCAGACCAGCTCAACCAATATGAGACTCTCAAAGTACAGGTAAGTTTCCATAGATAAAGCCGAAATCTTTAGTGGTCATCCAAATCAAACCGGACCTTATTGCGTTCGGCACTTACGCCATTATTGCAGTTGTTTTGTATTCGAACAAAGGCCTAATAAAGACCTAAGTGCCAGCTGCCATAAGGTCCCTTTTGATTTGGACGGCAACATATTAACTTTTTATTTTTAAAATCTTTCAAATCAGCGAAAATGTTTGTAGTCACAATACGTACAATACGTAAATTCCCGCTCGATCCAGAATGTTTTTCATCTCATTAATATTTTCAAAATTAAATAAATAAAAAATCACTTTATTGCCACACTTAGTATTACAATACTTTAACATATTACATTTTTTGTTTATAATTTGATTTGTTTTTATTTTTTATATGAAAGATGTGTACATAATTCGGTAAATGTTAAAAAACAATCCATTTAAATTAGAATAATTGTATCGATTAGGTGATAGAATGGCTGCACGCTATGGAAGGGCGCGTGGGCCGCCTGCAGCCCGTGGCCGTGGACCTCGACCTCCTCAAACAGCAGCAAGATGAACTTCGTCCGCTGGCCAAAGAGTACAGGGACTTCTCTGTCACTATTGATAAGGTAAAGCTTGTGTTGTTATTTATAAAGAATATAGGTCACTCACGTGTTTATCGATGAAAATTTTTCTCATGTCAGTTTTGATCAAATTATTGTGTTATTAGTTTTGTACTCAATCTTAGGGATCTGCAGATCCCTCCGTGACCCAATGTTAATATTCGTATAGCTATTTTCTTTACAACGTCAACTTTTCAACTCTACTCATTCTATTTTTTAGGAAGTAAATTAATATAATTAATAATTAGACGTTAATTCAAGGTTAGAAAAAGGTATTTTGTGTAAAAATAGTTTTCATTAAGTATTTATCTGAAAAGTAGTAGAATAGTTAAAATTGTTTACTGTGCATGCCACAAAGAAAAATAAATTAAAAAAAAAAAGAATTTAAAAAAAGTACGCCACTTTTACTTTTGTTATCACAGGGCACGGAACATCTATTTGCTCTGTGATTATTGTAGAAAGAAAATACTTATTTTATAAAGTAACACTATTGAAATTGCAGTTATTTACAGTTAATTCTCCCTCATTAAATTCATTGCGTAGTAGTTTATATCACATGTAGAATTTTGTTTATCTCCAAGGTGAACGAAGCGGGCGCAGTGTACGAGGCGCTGTCGCGCGGCGAGCGGCCGGACAAGCGGCAGCTCTACAGCCCCACCAAGAGGCTAACACCTAGTGAGTATCGCTTTACCGTCGCATTAATCAAGGTCGTGCTCATTAAAGTAGAATGAAACACACACCACACAGATTTCCTTGACAATATTAATGAAGTGGTTTTCCTTTAGCTTTTTCATTTCACACAATAGGTGATAAATTTATCGAATAGTTTGTAGCTTTGATAAATATTTTTTAATTTAGATTATGAGTGTGAAGGTTTAATTTCTTAATGAATGGTGTGACTTTGACTAGAATCCATGTTTCTTCACGAAGTTAAACTGGAAGCGAGTAGTCAATGTAAAACTAACGTCTAAGTCAGAGTATAGAATACGAACTCACGTGGCAAACTTGGGACCTTTCGGTTCATAGGCAGGTCTTAACCATTGGACCTCAAACGGTATTGTAATATAAATACTTACATTTTTTTTATTTAATGAACTTTTTATTGTACAGTAAATTTTTTGCAACGTAACATGGTCATCTTTTTATTTTATCTTGAAATATAAGTATGTATTTGTATATTTTTCAAGTAGTTTAAGTTTAATGAAAAGTTTTTCGCTCAGATTAGTAAATTTTTGAAATGAAGTACTTAATTTGTACAAAACTGGCGGCCCGTCCAGGCTTCGCTCGGGTAAAAACATAATAAATTATACCCCTAAACCTTCCTCAGCAATCAATCTATCTCTTGGTGAAAACCGCATGAAAAACCGTGCAGTAGTTTTTGAGTTTATCGCGAACAAACAGACATATGCGGAAGAGGACTTTGTTTAAATATATATGAAACCTGTCAGGTCGTACTCTGGACGGTCGCTCGCCGTCGCCCAGCAAGGGGCACGGCCTGGTCAGTCCGGGCTCCACACACTCCACCTCCAGCGGATTCTCATCGAGACGCTCCAGCCAAGAAGGATTCCATCTTGAAGGTACGGATATCACGTCTTTATTCTTTAAGGGGACGACAGAGCCGTTTCACTGGCTTTCGTCACACTTTACGATATTTGACATTTGACAGATTGATATAAAACTAAGCGTCGGTCCACCTGTTAAGTTCACCTGGGTAGACCACGGGCACTTTTTCTTGACAGCCACCTTAGTGAACCACGATATTTTCAATTGTTTTTGTGAATAAAAGGGTAAATCTGTAATTCGTAAAATATATCTGCTAATTAACAGCTCCCCGCATAGAGATGCGGGTTGCCTATATTTGACCTCGATTAAATATCCAAATTTTATGAAAATTTGTCCTGCTATTAGATGTGAAAGCGTGACAGGCAGACAGACTTTTATATTTATAATTCTTGTATGGATATATTATTATAGATTATATTTTTTTTCCAGAACTATCGCCAGTGCAACAGCAACTCTCGGAGATCAACAACCGTTACAGTCTCCTTGGCACAAAGTTGTCGGACAGACAAGCGGAAATAGACAGCCTCAGGGAGGAGCTGAGGAAGCATATTGATGCTTTACGTGCGCTGAATACCTTCTTGGACAAGGTAGTTTTATTTTGTAGTCATTTTCATTGGTTTCTCATATCTCAATATCTGTAATGATAGTAACATATGTTACAAAGACTGATAACTATATTGTTCTTTTGTCTTGTACTTTGCTACAATAAACTGTAATTCTATTTTCGAGGTATTATTTCTACAGAATAAATATGAGTATCTTCAAAATGGTAATGCAATGTTATCATTATCCAGGTTCAAAGACAACTGCCCAAGGAATCCGTCCCTAACACGAAGGAAGAAGCCGACAAGACCATCAAACAGGCCAGAGCAGTACTCGAGGAGATGTATGAGAAACAGAGCATCCTTGATTCTACCAAGACTCAGGTAAGATTAGTTGCTTTTTATTGTTATTAATTATAGGTTAAAGTGTTATCGCGTATTAAATTAAAATTATTACTCTGATAGTCATACCCACATGAGAAATAAATATATCACACCGCAAAACGAAACAATATCTTAATGACAAGACGATAACTTATGTAATATTATGATTGCAGATTTTTTAATTGTGATTTTATATTTCAATAAAGGCAAATATCTGGCTTGTGTCAAATAGTGTGTATTATAAAGTCTTGAAAAAGAAATAAGTATAAAAAGTATTCATTTCGTTCTTCATCATATTCAGCGTGTTCCTTTTAATTGGACTAAACTTGTTTAAAATCTTTTTTAAAATTATTTATATAAACATAAAGACATACACATATACAACAATCAACTGCGATTAAATACGGTACAGGTCCGCGAAGTGCTCCGTCGCAAGCAAAGCGTGTCCGGCGCGGACCAGCTGAACCACAGCATGGAAGACGTCGCTTCTCGCTGGAAGGCGCTTCATGATGCGTTCAAGGACAAGTGAGTTACGTGTTACTTCTTCAGTCTTTAAATAAATCATGAAATATATAGGGACAAAGCTTGAGATTGAATTAGCCTCTATGCTACATGCATACATACTGCATGATACAAACTCAACGATATTACATTTTATAACATATACATATATAGATAAACATCTAAGACCCATATCTGACAAAGGTCATTTTCCATTTTGAAACGACCGGGATTGAAACCGGGACCACCTGAATACAGGACAGGTATATTAATTCTTGATGTATTCAAATTCTCGTTTATATTTAGTACGTGAAAGTTGAACGTGTTGGAATCTAGAACCATACTTCACACCTTTTTCAAAATGGTACTTAGAGTTTCTCAAATTACTTTCTAGTTTTTCACTTCACACAAAACGAGAAACGTACAATAATACAAAACCAGTATTAATTAATATATACGATTTATATAATTTTCAAAAGTCGTCTCGAACGCCTTATAAAACATATTTATAATTCTAGAATCCGCCTAATGGAAGAGATGAAGGACTTCCACGACACCCACAGCAATCTGTCTCAATGGCTTGGCGCCAAAGACCGCATGATGACCGCTCTTGGACCTATCTCGTCTGACTCCAGGATGGTCCAGACTCAAGTACAACAGGTATGTTAAGGTCGTCTTCATGTCGATAGCGAATTTAGTTTCAAAATGATCATGATTATGGAATATATATATTTTTCGAATCAATCTAGAAGGTCCAGTAAAATATTTTGACACGAGAAACTTCTATCTTGTTTTAACTCTATACAGTACGAAATATTCAGTGCTAAGGGAAACAAAGCCTTTTCAACTGATAGGCGGCAATAGCATCCCCAAGAAGGGTTGATGTCAGTCACGCGGTGGGAGTGGAGGAGTGGGAGAGTGACAAAGAGAACTAACAGTTAAACGTTTCTCATTACTTAAATTATTTATTTATATACAGTACCCACTACCCATATGTACCCATACGAGCTTATACCTTTTTATGTCATAGTGCTATTTGTCTTTACATTTTTATATATTCTCCCCGTAGGTACAAGTCCTCCGTGAAGAGTTCCGCAGTCAACAACCACAACTAACCCACTTAGAAGAAGTGGCTGCTGCGGTACTAGAGAGATTGGAGCCGAGGTCACAAGACGCCAACACACTGAGGCAGAAGGTCAAGGTACTACAAGACCGATGGAACGACCTTCTGAATAAGTGAGTACCATTTGATTGTCTCTGTTTTCTGTATTCTTATCTGTTTATCTTTTCATCCATCTGTAAAAAGCTATGTAAATACTTCTACGCATGTCGACGGCAGTTGACAACATTCGCATTAATTTTTCCTGTGTTTTGACTGCGGTTTCAAGTTCATATATAAAAATTTCGTAAAAGATTTGAACTTAGATTTCTGGCAACAAGCAAAGCCTTATGCACCTCGTACCGATACAAAAGGTGCACTGAATTTATCCTAAACACATCGACTTACAATGTTTTGATGACGCTGTTTCTGTATAATGTCGTAAATTATTGCCCGATTATGTATAGTATATTAGTACGGGTACTTACATATGTTTCTCACCACAGACTAGAGAAACGCGCAGAAAGCCTGGGAGCTGCAGCCGATACGTCGCGCGAGTTCGACGCTGGACTCGCTCGACTGCGGGACGCGTTACAAGCGATATCCGACAAGCTGGACGATGTGGGCTTGGAGAAGGAGCCTACTGAACAACTCAGGAAGATTGAGGTTAGAATTACTTATGTTTCTCACCGCATTAGACTAACCACCATTACCAACATAGCCACCATTTTTGGATCGTTAATAATCCATCAATTTCAATGCCCGATTTCCTTTTTAAATTATTAATTAGCTGTCAGATATATGTTTTTATTGTTTTCACTACAATTATAATTAGTGGACGGCATATAGACTGCCGCATGTTAAGTTGCCCTAGTTGGATCTTTATGCAACGGTGATAGGGGCGAATTTGTAATAAATTTCGTAGTTTTTTGCAATAGATGCTTTTAATAAAAATGAACCTTGGTGGCCTTTGAAACTTACCGACTCTTAAGCTCTATATACTCCGTAGGGGATTTAACGCGATATAAACCCAGATTCTAAACTAAACATGATATTTTCTCACTCAGAACCTAGAACGCCAGCTGTCAGGCCAGCGCCCTCTACTGGCCGACCTCGAAGCCGCTGGCGCGGCGCTCGCCGACGTGCTGGCCGAGCCTGCCGCCAAACAGGACATCGCTGGGAAACTAGCGGCCGTCGCGAGGCAGTATGATGTGCTGCAGAGGAAACTGGACCTTCGCAAGGCCGAGATAGAGGCTAATCTCAAGTGAGTAGTATACTCTCAGAAAAGTTGGAAGCTATAGTCAAATAAGAGCTTTGTGTTAATGATCTTATGTCACCTGATGACCACCAAACAAGACACCGCTGGAAAACAAACAAGACATCGTAATACATCGACTGCCTTCAGTTTACGAAACTTTTATATGTAATTGTTTTAATTTTAATCAATCAATTATTTAGGTATTTGTATTGTCATTCAGCGACGACACACATATCTTGTTCAACACCACAACATTTTAAACGTTTTACTTTTACCAACATACGAAGGAAAGACAGACCTAAATTATATTTTTACCTTATGGCGGCTGGCACTTAGGTCTTCGAATACAAAACAACGGCAATAATGGCGCCATAGGTCCCTTTTGATTTGGACGGCCACATATTATTTTACACGACATACAAAATCTTTCAACAGGGACGGCCGTAACTTAGAGGAGAACGTCGCCCGCACCCTCGGCTGGCTGCAATCAGAACTCGGAGCGTTACCATCGAGGCTCCAAGTGTCTGCTGATTCTGTGAAGTTGCAACAGCAGTTGGAGCGACACGAGCCTTTGTACAGAGATCTGACGCAAAGGGAACATGAGCTGATCATGTTGCTTGACAAAGGTGAGTAAATTTTACAGCAATTTACGTATCAGGCTGATTCTCACCCAATCGTACATTTCATGAAGTTTCCCGAATTTTCTTCAAAGGTTTCAAGAAAAAAAAATTGATTTCAATCGATCGATGAATTCGATTAAATTTATTTATATGCGTGTGGTCTGAGGGCCCACTTATTGAAATTCTATGAAATTATGCTTGGGATTTAGTGAACATTCCAAAAGAATTGTGAAAGTTGGAATTTCGATAGTAATTTTTTGTGAAAGTAAAAACTGTATAAACCTTGGTAACAGGTTGAAAAAGATGATTAAGTGAACTTCGATTGCATGAGAATTGGGCGCCTGATATGACTTTTACGTGGCGTGTGGCTCCGCCCTAGAGTAGGACCACTACATATCCTCTCGTGGATGTCTTACGGGAAACATGGCCTAGGCAGCTGATAGGCTCCAATAGCATTCCAAAGGAGGGTCGTCATTCACAGGCATAATTAACTAAAAGTAGTGATTTATATGTTTTATTTTTATTCATGTCATATATGCAATGAAAGTAATCATTCGTTGTTGCTAGGTCGTGAAATGGAGAAGAAACCTGCTCACCAGGGTCTGCGTAAGGACCTCGACCGCATCCAATCGCAGTGGGACAAACTCAAGCGAGAAATCGTCGACAGATACACTAGACTGCAGACCGCTATGGTAAGTGTGTCGGCGGCTTTAGTTTAATTAACTTTATTACAAAAAAATATTTGGCCTTGAAAGTGTTTTTCTACCAGTCAACCGACTGTATTATATAGATAAAGTAGCGGGAAGTGCAGAACCAAAAACAACAAAAAAAGAAAACTAAATCAACACGGACACGTTAAACTTATAACTACCACTATTTCGGGGGTTAAAAAGTAAACTCAACGAATGTCTAAACAGGGATCCCTTTTTTTCACCACAAATTTTTTAACCTAATTTAATTTGGCATAACGTGTTAGGCATATTTTTTTTTACATAACTATATTTTGACATACTTGTTTTTTGGCATACCTTTTCAATAAGCATAATTATAGTTTAGTATAATTTATTTTACCATAATTTTGATTTGTATAAAGCTATAGATAGTCTAAATAACCAGTATCCATACAGGAACACTGCCGTAAATACAGCAAGGCACAGGAGTCGTTCGTGCCGTGGCTCGGCGAAGCGGAGGAGAGGCTCGCCAAGCTGCCGCCCACTGCCTTCAACAAGAAAGACGTTGAGAAGCGGCTGAGAGAACTTCAACATATCAGGAACGATATCTGGAAGAGGTAATTAATACTCCATTGTTACAAATCAACTTGGGGCAAAAATACATTTTTTGCATGTGTGTATGTAGCTATGTTTGTAACGCGATAACTCTCGAACCGTTAGTCTTATTTTGATGAAATTTGAAGGGTATGTAGGATCTGTCATTAGAATTTTTTAAAATTCGTGGGGCATCAAAATCGTTTAAGTCGTTTTTGAAATATTCACAATTTATTGTGATCGGGAGGTCAAGTTCGCGGTGAACAACCAGTATCTCAAATTTCAGTATGTAAATAAACAACTAAATAAAAACAATTTATTGACTTTTCAACACAAAAACCAACGTTACATACAAAAACATATCTAAGTAGATATGAAATGTCGCTCAACATTTATTCTTGTCTTGTATTTCTCCAATGGCTGCCTGGAAGAAATTGCTCACAGCGTTAAGGCCGCTATTTGCGCACATAACTTTTAATATAAGTTATGTTTTTAACTGTGCCTATATATTTTTTATTATATGCCTTAAAGTGTTATTATATTACGTTTTTCAACGTATTCATTGGTATAAAACACAAAAAAGCTCTCTTCGCTTTGATTTTCTCCATCTCTGTCGTAAACAACTGTTTTGTTTCCTTCCCAGATCTGGCGAGTATGAAAACAACAAGACTCTTGGTGAAACTTTCATCTCAGCGTGTGACGTCGATCAAGAAATCGTGCGCAAACAACTAGATTCCATGAAGGAGAGATGGGACAGACTTAACAACGGTATGGTTTCTTTCTGCAGTTATAAATTTGTCCATTATATTTTTATAATTTTTCAATGGGAGACTGAAGGTACAATTTGTCTAGTCTTTAGTATAAACCAAGGATTTCAGATTAGATAGAGAGGGATTTCATAGTGTTAATTTTTTTTAATTAATTTAGTCTATTTATGTGTACCAGTTAGACAAACACGTCCCTTAGAAAGAAACTTATAGATGACAAAAGTGTGTCTTTGTTCAAATTAAAAATTAAAAAATAAAACGTGTGTGTTGGCAGAAGTGAAAACTTGAATATTAACGTTGTGTATTTTTAACGTCTTACGAATTTTCGACTATGTACTGACGTGAGTTTAACATTTTTTACCCATTACATAAAGTGCACAACGCCGCTAGTTTTAACTTTAAAAAATCGGCACAATGACTGTATAGTAAATTAACTTTTTGTCCAGGAAGAATTTTATTTTATTTATTTATATATTTATTTATTTAATAGCAAACAAAACAGATTACAATCATAAGCAAATACAAGCAAATTTAAAATTAGGTGCAGATCTAAATTGTAATCTAAAATATGTATGCCTAATGAGGTTTAAATTTATTTAGGATTGTCTAAAGCCTTAAGTTGCGAAGCGGTGATGGTGTAATGGATAAGATGCCCGCCTGTGGATCGAAAGGTCCCAGGTTCGAATCCTACTCGTGTCATATGAGTTTTTATACCAATCTGACTCGTGTATAGTTGTTTTCATTGATCACCACTTGCTTCCGGTGAAGGAAAACATCGTGAGGACACTGGTTGATTATTAACTTGTGTGTGAAATGGAGAAGGCAATGGCAAACCACTCCATTACTAATGCTAAGAAAGTTGTTGTGTGTATATAATTCCACGTAATGACCACGACCCTCAGCCATGAGGAATACGACTATGAAGAAGAAAGCGTTAAATAATACTAAATAAATTTAAACCTCATTAGGCCCAACAATACCTATAGCGATATATATTGTCAAAACGTTTCCCACCTTTCGGGCAACAGAGGTACTCCAACAAGTGGAGTTCCTGGAGAGCGCCGGGCGCAAGCTGGGCGAGTTCTTGGAGCGCGTGCGCGCGGTGGAGACGCCGCTGCAGCGCTGCGAGGACAGACTGCGCGACGCCGGCCGCGCGGCGCCCGCGCACGCGGCCGAAGCTGTGGCCAGGATCGCCGACCAGATACACGCTCTGAGGGCCCCCTTACAGGTATATACGGAAATATCCCGCGATTTCGCGAAAGCGGAACAGACATTATTTTCATATAAATTTTTCAACCCCTCTTAAACTCATAAATGTAGTCTGTTTGAACGGGGGTTTTAACTACGTGTTTTTAACAAAATCGATCCATCGTGAAAGCGAAACAGACAGACAGAGAGACAGACAAACAAAATTTTCCAAAGTATTTTTGGCTTCTGTGATTTGTTTGATGAATAAAAAATGCTTCTAGGGGGAGAAGTATTTTTTTTTATTTATATTCATTATACAGAATTGGCTCCTCTTAGATTATATATATACATATCTAAGAGCCCCATTAAAGGTGCGACGAAAATAATTTTGAAAGGTGTGAAATCTGGTTACTTCGCAAATCCTAGATTAGGATGGCATAGGCTTGAGATTCTATGGTCCACTGTCACTGAAGAAACGTTAAATAACTAAAGTGATTAACAAATTCCTGACCAAATTTTCATTCGATTATTTTCTTTAATTGATCAGCTTTGCAGTCGATAGGTTTTAATAGCTTTTATTTTCAAAATTGTAACAAAAGTTATCCTCCACAGAGCATCAACGCAGCCGCCGACGACATCGTAACTTTAGCACTAGAATGTGCCGGACCGGACACGGCGTCCCGCGCCAGACAAGTGCTGGAAGAGCAGTCCCAGGCTTTGGGAGATAGATTAGATGACCTTGAAGCTAGGGCGAGAGACGCCAAGGGGAGATTGGCTGGTGCTGCTGAAGCTATGGCGCATTTCCAGGTATGAATATCTTGCCTTTTTCTATAACAAAGTGAAGAACGAGAGACGTATGTCATCTTTTTGTAGAGAAGTGTTATAAGAATAGGGTTAAGTGTTAAGGATATCGTACACAATGAAAGAAGCTCATAACAACTTTTAATTCCATTTTGAACGACTTCCGTATTTTGATAAAAATGTAACGTAGTTTTCTCATTGAAAAAATACTTATAAAATCACTCTTGTTTCTGTGAAAACAACAAAATTTTTGCACCAAATTAATATCCAATTCAAATTATATACTTATTATTATCATTTAAGTAGGTAGTTATTTATTATATAATAATATTTTTCCAATATCATTCATTTCAATTTAAATTTTAAATTAAAAAAAAAACTAAAGTTCGTCTATTCCTTGCAGGACAAAGTCAAGAGTCTGTCCCACGATCTATCAGACTTAGAAAAGGAGCTGGACGCGATGAAGCCCCCCGGCCGCGACATAAAGACGGTGAAACAACAACTAGATGACATCGGCCGCTTCTACAAGAGGTTGGAGAAGGCTGACGATTTAGTTGGCGATACCGAACGAGCGGCTGAAACGCTGGTCGATGGTGGATATGCTTTGGATTCTGCTAAGACTAGAGACCAGGTAACTAGTAGACCTTTCTCTTTGACTAATCTGCCCGTATGTCTATATACGAGTAGGTAATACGAAAATGTATCATACATTTGATTTGAGTAGTTCCAAAGATTTCATTGTACATACTTGTGCGTATGGGATATTCTTTGAAACTACACAAACATTTTCTCTTACTACATTTTTTAAACCCTATTGATTCTCACAACTTTGTAAGAATCAAATATTTACTTAAAACTTAGTATGTGTTGCACCGTCAACTTTGACTGCGCAGAAAAATAAAAAGTAGATCATTTTGTCTATAAGCCAGCGACGCGCCGGTTAAAATCAACGTCAAATTTGACGGTGCAACTCAACCTAAGCCTACCCCCGACTTCTAATGTGTAGGAGAAGAAGAAGCGGCGCAACAAACTTCACCGCAGCCTTTTCGATTATCAATTGTCAATTACTTGATTGCTTGTCAACTGACTAACTGATATTTCTCTGTAGGTTGAAGGTCTCCGCAAACAACTGGCCAAACTGGATGAACGCACGCGCTCCAAGGAACAGGACCTGGACGATACTCTGAGCAAGTTGGAAGCCTTCTACAAGGCTTACGATTCAGTCATGGATGACGTGCAGGAGGTAAACTCTTTAGCTTGTCTGCACATCTTGTTTTTAATATTAATATCTCTAAGAAAAAAACACGTGTTTGCTGGCAAGAGTTGCTTGTATGATTTGTCTTTATAATAATGGAGAAAATTACATTGCATCCTAATCTATGTATTTACAAAAGCGTAAAATATATTTCCATGTACATACATGGATTGATAATTATTTTATAGAAATTATTGAGTCGAGAGTTTTGAAAGCAGAAAGGCCTATACCCAAAAGAGGGATAAAACATGTGGGATAGTCATTGAATTGAGGTACTATACACTTTATTGCACATAAAGAAAAACATACAATCAACAATCTTGAAATTAAATTATATTTGCAAAAAGCGGCCTTATCGCTGCGAGCAATTTCTTTCAGGCAACCTTTTGGAGAATTACAAATCTCATGTATAAATAATTCAAAAAGAAGTATAAACGAAGAAATTGACTAAAAATTGAATAAACTGTATAAAAGATGCAAAATTTAATTATTCGCAGGCGTCAGAACAAGTCCGCAGTCTCAAACCCGTGTCATCGGAAGTGGACCAGATCCGCGCGCAACAACGAGACTTCGCTGAACTTAAGCGTCGTACTCTAGAACCGCTGGGACAGAATGTGGCGCATTGTAACAAGATTGGCCAAGGATTGGTCAGATCCGCCTTGCAAGGAGTTAGTACACAGGTCTTGGAGAAGGACTTGGAGAAGATGAATGACAAATGGAACGCTTTGAAGGAGAAGGTAAGAGATATAACCTATAAATTATGATAACTAATGGTGTAGGTACAATTGGTACAAGATTGGCCAAGGATTGGTCAGGCCTTACATGAAATCAGTATGTACATCTTGGAGAAACATTTGGTGAACATTAATGTTAAATAGAAGGAAGTCGAGATACAAAAATACATGCCAATAATTTTTGCGTGTTTAGAAAACTGTCAAAAAAACTGAAAAAATGATTATTATAATTCTTTATTTATTGTTTCTCTTTGCGAGTCGACGCTCTACGAAGATTTCAGAATTTGATTTTCCTAGACAAGCGTTGTAACACGGTCACAACTTTATCAATGGCACATTATCTTCCCGATCAATAAATCTTTCCGACTGCAGGAGTTAGGACACAGGGGGCAAAATTAGTATAAGTATTTTTACTTATTACTACCTATTACCTACCCAATAGATGAACGAACGCGAGCGTCGTCTGGACGTCGGGTTACTCCAATCGGGCAAGTTCGCTGAAGCATTGGCCGGACTCGAGAAGTGGCTGGCGGATACCGAAGATATGGTCAACAACCAGAAATCGCCCTCTGCGGACTATAAGGTCGTCAAGGCGCAGTTGCAGGAGCAGAAGGTAAGAACAATATGTACATAGAGAAAAATAACATAGATTGAATTAGCCCCAAAGTAAGTTCGAGACTTGTGTTATGGGATACTAGCTCAACGATACAATATTCTATAACAAATACATATATAGATAAACATCTAAGACCCAGGTCAATCTGAAAAATGTTATTTTCCATCTTGACTTGACCGCGGATCGAACCCGGGACCTCCAGTATAGCAGTCCAGTATGATGGTCATTAGGCCATGGAGGTCGTCTAAGGAACTAAAAACTTTCTTATTTAGCAATATCATAGTGTGACTGCAAAAAGAAATATTTTATGTAACACTCCTGTGATTAACGAAAAATCAAAAATGGAAATACCAAATAGGATGATCGCGATTGGCTGATAAACACCCAGTGTTGCCAGCCAATAGGACACAGCGCTCTCATATCCAATAATTTGCCAACTAAGTTACAGTGGTGGTGTAATAATATAATTGCAATTTTCTATTTCTTCTGTTAATATGGTAATCAAAATGTTCTACAATTTCCTCGAACAGTTCCTCAACAAGATGTTAATGGACCGTCAAAACTCCATGTCGTCTCTATTCGCGATGGGCAACGAAGTGGCCGCTGGGTGCGAACCAGCCGAACGCAAGGCCGTGGAGAAACAACTGAAGGGACTGATGCACAGGTTCGACGCTTTGACAGACGGCGCTCAGCAACGAATGCTGGCTTTAGAACAAGCTATGAGGGTGAGTTACTAATGTCTATTGCTTGGACACTATAGATTTCGCTATTCGCTATGGCCGACCGAATGGAAGACCACAAAGAAACTAGAAGGGACTGATGCAAAGTTTGATGCTTTGACTGACGGCGCTCAGTAACGGATGCTGGCTTTAGAATAAGTTACAAGTTAAATAAAAGCATCCGTTTTTTCTTACAAGTCTTATTTAAACAATCTTACAATGTATTTTTATGATTTTACAGCAAAGAAAATTTAAATTGACTTTTCGTGGATTGATATTAGAAAGTATAGGTATAATGAACTAACTACACGTGACTTTACTTTCAAATGCATTATTGTAACAAGCAAGACCTGATGGTGGACCAGGATTTTCTACCAACTCCTCATAACATGATTTATATAGTAACGCGTTGAATGACCGATCGAACGATCTGTGACGGCAATAAAAGCGCGTGTCAAAAATTATTTTTTTTTTAATTTGCAGGTGGCCAAGCAGTTCCAAGAACAACTGCAACCGCTTGTGGAGTGGCTGAGCGTCTCGGAACGCAAGGTCAAGGCGTTGGAGCTGGTGCCTACTGACGAGGAGAAGATACAGCAGAAGATCAGGGAACACAAGGTATGTTAACACATATTCTAGAAATACTCTAAAGTTTTACTTTTGTTTTTTTTTTTATTAATCTCAATATAATATTTTTTATATTATAGTTATTACAACTAAAAGAAAAGAAATTAAAAGTAACAAAAAATATATTTAAAATAATAAAAAAGGGATAATAATAATTTACAAAAAAATGTTCAATTCAGATTCCTTTATTAAACTTCTATAAGGATAAATAATTAAATTTTACTTAAAACTAAGACGTACGATTTTATTTAAAAAAATAAAAATTTTGTTTTTCGAAGGTATTTTAAATTTTCCATGACATCACTTTTACTACAAATTTCCTGTTATACCAACATTTCTGTATGTAATATCCATAGGTCTAAAAAATCTTCGTACGTGTGCGTATTTACATTATGTGTGACGTTCCACGAGTAAAGGACTTTATATATTTTTATTTTTGATCTGAATGTTTTTTTGGGTAGCAGATTAGAGAACTACCTTTATCCTTAGAACGTCACTTATGTAAGTGATTGCTTTCAAAAGCAACCTCTTTGGTATTTAAAATAATAATGAGATGAAAAAAATATGGAAACGAGACTTCTTTGTTTTTGAAAGTTGAGTTAAAACCTCTTTGTATTTGACAACTTCTGTAGTTAAAAATAGTGTGTTTATTTTATTATTATTCCTCCAGGCACTCCACGACGACATTATATCCAAGCAGCCAGCGTTCAAGCAGCTAACTGAGACCGCCTCCACATTGATGGGTCTAGTTGGTGATGATGAAGCTACCGTATTAGCTGACAGACTGCAAGCCGCTACTGACAGGTACTTTTATTTACCCTTCGAACCTGTCATATTGGAAATCCTTCGTGGATTCATCAGTCTTGCGATAGTTGTTATGTATCTACTTCGTGATAAAATACCGATTATTTAAGATTGATTCTTATAATCGGTATTTTATGGTTCTTACTAAACTTATGGTAATAAAAAAAGTATGGTGAAATACTCCTAAAACGGGACCTATCCCCCCCTGGCGTCAACAACAACGATAATAAAATTATAGTAATACAATTAAATTTACCTCCCATCATTAAAATGAATAGTGTCAAAAGCTAAAATAACAACAAAACATAGAGTACTTACATCTTTATACAACAATCATATTCTGTCTTTACATTCAGATATCAAGGTCTAGTGGAGCACAGCGTCCACATCGGGGCGCTGCTGGACAGCTCCCGCAGGGGCCTGCGGCACCTCGTGCTGACGTACCAGGGCCTGTCCGCGTGGATGGACGGCATGGACCAGTACCTCGCCAAGAGGAAGATACTGCCGGTGCACATGGAGAAACTGCTCAGGCAGATGGACGAACTCGCTGTGAGTACTTCGAACTTGTAGGGATGCCGCTAGATGGCGCCCGCCGTTGACGCGACTTTGACATTTCTCCCATTTTGACAGAAATAAATAGTCGAAACATGTACCTACTATTCTCAAAATAAAATATAGCCTAAATATACACAGCCCGTTTAAAGTGTAACGAAAGCTAACGACGTTCCAAGGTCGGCAAAATGCTCCAGCATTTTTTCAGTTTCGACATAAGCGGAATTTGATATTCAACCTACCGTCCAAAGTGCAGCGCTCAAAATGCGATAAACGCTTAAGAAAACTACCAAAGTAAATACTGCTACCAGGATTGCAATGTGAACGTATAAATGTTCTATTCTAACGTATTATTAACGCGCGTTCAAAATGGATCCGTGCGGACAAGGCCTTAGAATTTTACCAATGTACCGAATTCTATTATACCTATAAAGGTATAATTATAGGTATAAAAGCCCCGGGGCGCAGCTAGTAAATTATTTGTGTATTATACCTATAATTTACTAGCTCCACCCCGGGGCTTCACTCCCTTGGGAAGTGGAATAAATATAAGATAAAGTAACAGCTGATCATTAGATTGAGATAACATTATTGATTTTTTCAACAGGAAAAAACCGAAGAGATCGCCTCAAAACAAGAGGAGGTCGACAGCACAGTCGAATCAGGCTTGGAATTGATGAAACACATCTCAGGCGACGAAGCGCTACAACTCAAGGACAAACTGGACGCATTGCAGAGGAGATACAACGATCTGACCAGTCGTGGTGCGGAGTTGTTGAGAGTAGCCACTGAAACTCTGCCGCTGGTCCAACAGCTGTATAACAGCCATAGCAAGTTAGTGATATTTCTGTTTTTCTCTCTACATCAACTTTCTCTCTCTCTCTCTATCAGCTGGCACTTATATACATCTTTTAGTTGCCATTCGATTACTAATAATCGATATATTATCAATCAATCGATATATTATTATATTTAGATATTTCAATGGTTAAACGAATGCAAAAAAAATGTTTTCTACTACCAGAAATATTGATTACAGTGTAGCTCAAATATCTGGATAACCAAAGCTTAGTTTAATAAATTTAGGAAACTGTGTGATGACCTATTTATTAAAAATAATTAAAATGCGAGCTGAAAGCATAGGCCCTCAATATAGGCATATTTCAATATACTTTAAATAATAATGCAAATAAGAATACAATATTTATCTTTAAAATAAAATAACACTATTGGAATAGTGTTCCATTATTCTTATAATTTTTTGGTGCATTTGTAACAGTCGAACAAACGATTCATCTATTTATGTATAAATCTTTAAATCACCAGATTGACCGATTGGATGTCGGGCGCGGAGTCAGTGTTACAAGCGGTGGAGCCGCGCGAGGAAGACATCTTGCGTCTCGAAGCAGAGATTCAGGAGTTCAGGCCTGTGCTTGACAACATCAACCTGATCGGGCCGCAGCTGTGCCAGGTGAAACACGACTTTATTGCTTAGTTGTGAAGATTCGTTTTCATTTGGTTTGAGATTGTAGAAGATGCAATACAAGATAAAACACTTAATTGCACATAAAAACAAATCGTACGTACGTAAACGTATCGTATATGCGACTTATCGCTTAGAGTAATTATTTTCAGGCACTTTTTTGAAAAGAATGAAGTATAGATAATGTATTTTGACAATATTTTTTTTGGTATTTACTATTTATGTAAAGTATTTGAAAAATTAATGTAGATTTTTAAGACATCACCATGTAACATGATGCAGGAAATAGACAGTTGTGAGATAAAAATCGGAACAAACGAAACAAAAAGGAAACATTGTATGACATTAATCAAAATGTACTTTTCCCGTCTACAAGACACGTTCGTACAAGCAAGCTCCAGTACTTTATGATGTTTATTTCATTTTCACTTTTATTTGACATGATTAATATTTGTTATAGATATCCCCCGGAGAGGGCGCCACTCACATCGAAAGTATCGTGACCCGAGACAACCGACGGTTCGACACGATCGCCGAGCAAGTACAGCGCAAGGCTGAGAGGCTACTGCTCAGCAAGAAGGTATGGACAACACTCAAAGGCCCATACATAACAAGCACTAAACTATTTATATTTTTTATGAAATGTTTTAATTTTTAATTCTCACGTCAACAACTGAACAGTATACCGGTATATAATAATAGTTTTAGATTTCTCTTTCAGTAAATTTGTAATGTAAAATTCTTTAGTATCGGCCCAGTGAAATGTGAATGCATGACAGACTTTCGCATTATATTATGTATGTATGTATGTATGTAGTATGAGTACAATAATATGTAAAATCTTTATTACCAGCGCTCCCTGGAAGTGGTGGGTGATATGGAAGAAGTCCTCGAATGGCTGCGCGCCGCCGACGCTCAACTTCGTGACGCTGAGCCTCCCAGCAGCGTCCCATCGAGAGTCAGGGCTCAGTTAAAACAACAGAGGCCTTTGAACGATGACGTAGCTGCCCAGAGGGTTAGAGTGAAAGATCTGCTCAGTCAAGCTAAGAAGGTTAATGTTTCTCGCTCTTTTCCCTTTATATTTCTCGTTCTATTTATTCTTATTTGTATATAAAGCGTTATAGCCAAGTTGAAACAACAGACTGTTCAGTCAAGCTAAGAACGTTAGTGTTTCTCGCTCTTTTTTGTGTTTTTCGTTTCTTATAATACTCAGTTGAAATAGCAGACACAACATTGTGTGAAAAACGTACGTCGAGAAACACATGCGATAAGGACGAGATATAACATATAACTAGTAATTAGCTGTTTTAACTTGATTTTTGAATCATGATGTGGCCGTTCAGAGAATTAGAATAAGAGAGTCAAGCTAAGTAACCAATCTTCTACGCAATAAGTGTTTTACAATTAAATGAAATTGATTTACTATATAAGGAATTAGAGTCCAGTTAAAATAGCTAATTCGTAGCTATATGTTATATCTCGTCCTTATCTCATGTGTTTCTCGTCGTATGTTTTTGACACAATAAAATAGTTAACTTAATTAGAAATCAGTTTTATTTTTATTTTAGTTTGACTAGACACTAGGAATGTATGGAATGAGATTTACAAAATACAATTTGCACCTAATAGACCGGAAGGATCTTATATTTCTCATTAATTATCAGGTCCTTCGCGAATGCCATTCATCTGAAGAAACTGCAGTCATTCGCGAACGAAGCGAAGAACTTAAGGAAATGATGGAGGAAGTCGGTCAACTCAGCGCCGACCGACTAGCCGCTTTGGAACAAGCGTTGCCTTTGGCTGAACACTTTGCCGATACTCACCATGGGTAAGATTCTCCTTCTCTTATTTATCTTTAGTGAAGAGAAAAAGAGAAAATTATGTAGTTAAAATCAGATTAGCCTTACTCTACGTGATTTATATAAAAAATCCTAATTCTAGTGGCACTAGTTAAGTGAAAATCAAATACTTCACTTTTCAATTCCGATTCCATCGCTCAGCGAAACAGTGATTTTACCAAAGCGATTGATCGAAGTTATGACACTACGTCGAATACAAACAGTTCTGTATCGTCTGACATTTTTACAATTTGAAATGTCAACTCAACTCAACTTTTCGAATTTGAAATTTGAAACTCGACTATATTATGTAGTATTTTTCAAAGCTACAAACTACTGCCATTTCGAAACGACCACTGCTGAGATGAAATGCCATTGAAGTCATCAGAATCTAATATAGTATTATCTCTAATAGCTTGTCCTCGTGGCTGGACGACATGGAGAAGCAGATCGAGATGCTGGCCATGCCCGCGCTCAGGCCGGAGCAGATCGCCCAGCAGCAAGACAAAAATGAGGTGAGAAACACACGTTACATGATGAGAAAAATAGTTTAAATGGAACTCGTCAGTGTCATGCTCGTTTTTTCGATGTAGGAATCGGATCAGGTGTCCCAGTATCATTCAAGGCTGTGACACCGCGAACAAAATAAACCTTAAAATTTTGAAGATTCAACTGTGTTTACAACCGGTCGCCTTAGTCACCTCGTACGACTTCCACAGGAGGATTTGGAGCTATACTATTCTAGGCCAAAGGTTTATTCATTGCACATCCGATTTATTACTTTCAAACAACATAATTTCATATCAATCTTATCTCCAGATGCTGCAATCATCGATCGCCGGGCACAAGCCGCTAGTGGACAAGCTGGTGAAGACCGGAGAAGCACTGTCACATCTCTGTGGAGAAGAAGACGCAGCCAGAGTACAGGACATCGTGGAGAGCGACTGCGAGAGATACAACGCCTTGAGAGCGGAACTTAGACAGAGACAACTAGAATTAGAGCAGGTAGGCTATAAAAGAAATAAAATAATAAATATATATATTAGGACAAATCACACAGATTGAGCTAGACCCAAAGTAAGTTCGAGACTTGTGTTATGGGATACTAACTCAACGATACTATATTTTATAACAAATACATATATAGATATACATCCAAGACCCGGCCACGTCAGAAAATTATCATTTTCCATCATGACCCGACCGGGGAACGAACCCGGGACTTCTCGGTTCAGAGGCAAGCACATTACCACTGCGCCACTGAAGTCGTATACTGGTTTTGTGAAAAAAATCACGACTGATTGAATCATGATATACTGCAGATGTATATATATGGCATATATATGGCAGCTTTAAACATTCACGCAGGGTGACTTGTTGGCGGGTTTTTCGAGTAAAAAGCCGTGTCCAGGATAGATGTTTATTGCGTGCGAAACCGGATGAAGAATTAAAGAGAGAGAGAGACGGCCTAGCCGCGTACATTGCTTATAAAGCATTGATTAAGCGACATCTAGTATTATCGTCTGTAATTAGTAAGAAACGAATTATTATGATTTCTAAGCAAGCCATTACTATATTTCAAATAAAGCAAATACTATCTGTAAGACGATTATGCGTAGATGGCGCTTTTTACAATTACAACACTCGTGACAATGATTGAACTATTTGCTTAAAATAGATAGCATATGTATTGATTGATGCCGTCGATGTTTCTCGTGGTTTCTCACTCCGCCCCCCGCCCCCCGCCCCCCGCCCCCAGGCGCTGCAGGAGTCCTCGCAGTTCTCGGACAAGCTGGAGGGCATGCTGCGCGCGCTGGCGGGCGCGGCCGACCAGCTCGCGCGCGCCGAGCCCGTGTCCGCGCACCCGCCCAAGATCGAGTGAGAATTTCCATTTGTTTTTTCAAATTTCATTTGTGGTAAAAAAGGTCTGAATTGATACTAAAAACATTCTATACCAGTCGGGAGAAACTGAAAGATAATTTATAACTGATACTACTGAAATATGATGTGTAAATAAATAATATTAGGTAAATATTATAAGTGTTTTCACGTCCGTGACATAGCAGATAAACTCCACGAGTACTCCGGAGCTGCGGCCATATCTTGGGTAAACAGACAAATAGGAAATGCTTGGTCATGCCGATCCCACCCGGGTCTGGCAGAAACGGACCTAAAAAGTTATATATGACACTACGTCGAATACAATGACAGTTCTGTATCGTCTGACATTTTTACAATTTGAAACTCAACTTGTCAACTCAACTCAACTTTTATAATGTGAAATTTGAAACTCAACTATATTATGTACACAAATATCATGGACATGACTGACCTAAGAAGTGTGTTGTCAAAGAAGATATGTGTGCCAATACTGCAAGTGATCTCACAACTAAGGGTGGCGAAGACCGTGCGAAGTGGAAAAGAAAAAGTAGGAAAGCCGACCCTGAGCTCCGAAACCTTGCAGTTGAGAATATGAAGCATAAAGAGACAAATTCCCGTTCGCATTCATAAAACTAAGTACCAGTATAAGTTGGAAATTCCCGCCGTTTCTAATAAGTATTTTATATCTAGTCCTAATCCACATTTATTTATGTTATTTGAACGCTATGAACTCGAAAATTAACGCACGGATTTTTGTACGGTTTTCGAGAATAGATGTGTGATTCCTGAGAAAGGTTTAGGTGCAATTTATTATGGTTTTACCCGAGCAAAGCCGGGACGGGCCGCTAATAGAAGATATTTGGTTGTATGCCCTAATATTTGACATTCGCTTGCAGAGATCAAATTGAAGATAACAACGCACTTGTGGAGGACTTAGAGAAACGCACGGAAGCATACAATGCGGTGCAAAGGGCGGCCTCTGACGTCATCAGCAAAGCTAACAAGAGCGACCCCGCCGTTAGAGACATTAGGAATAAACTGGACAAGTTACACAAGTAAGTCATAGATTTTTGAAAATTATTTTTGTCCAAATTGTGAGCCTCTGAAAACAACAACGTTTAAAGTTTTTTTTTTTAATTCATTCGACTATTGTATTATAAGAATAGAAGAAAATATACTACCCTAATACGAAAATTGTGTTGTGTCCATGCAGACAAATTTTTTTATAATTATTACTTTTAAATACGGCTTTAGAGTTACCAATATTGTGTTATAAAAAACAGTTATCATAAACATAACATCACTATCATAAGAATTACCTAATCAAATTCTCTATAACAGACTATGGGACGACGTCCAAAAAGCCACAAACGACCGCGGCAAATCCCTCGACGACACCCTAGAAATTGCCCGCAAGTTCTGGGCTCAACTTAACGCAGTGATGTCTACACTATCCGAACTACAAGACACGCTGACAGCCCAGCCTCCGCCCGCAGCCCAACCTAGGGCCATACAAGCCCAACAAGTTGCCTTACAAGAGATCAGGCATGAGATTGATCATACCAAACCTGAGGTACGTTTTTTATAAGACTTTTTCTTATTTAACATGTTATTTCTAAGGTACCAGATTTTATTCCTGTCGCTTAAAGACATAACATGAGTGTCATAAAAGTCATGTTAGATATCTTTAGGCTACATCTTTACCTACTGACATCTAGTGGTAGTTTTGATCTAGTGGCACCTCGCTGTTAAATTAATAGGGTTTAAATCCTCTTTTCATAAGACTCAATAGGTTTGTGTACATTTCAATATTTGCGTTTCTCGGTTTTTGATTCTTCATAAATTACCGAGAAACAAACTGTAGTATATCGAGTGATAGTCAGAAATGAGTATGCGCCTGGGCACAAAATTGAAGTAAACATATTTGCAGGGCGAAAACTCACCTCTAAGTGATTTGTATTTCTACTGCTCTTGTAATATTATACTTCTTCTGATGTTATACTTCACTTAAAGTTCATTTTTGCTTACAAGTTTTGTTAAGTAATTATATAACCATGTCTTTTTATGATTTTCCAACAATACGAATCAAAATAAAAAATTTTAGGGAATCATTTTCGTGATTACTAAATATTTTACTTTAGAATGTATAGTTTATTAATATTTAAAACAATAAGTACTGTGAAGTTGTTTACATGTTAGAACAATACGATAACTATGATTTTACTATCAGGTGGAGAAAGTCCGCAAGACCGGATCTACTCTCATGTCGCTCTGCGGCGAGCCGGACAAACCGGAAGTGAAGAAGCACATTGAAGATCTGGACAGCGCTTGGGACAACATCACGGCGCTGTACGCGAGGCGAGAGGAGAACCTCATTGACGCCATGGAGAAGGCTATGGAATTCCACGACACGTTACATGTAAGATAGATGCATTTTTTTTTTTGCCACAATCACAACACAAACATCTTGCTTGGTGAGCAATCACTGATTTTCAAATCAAAATCAAATCATTTATTCAGAAATTAGGCCTTCACAGGCACTTTTTCACGTCATATTCTAAATTAAATAATATTTACCAAAGCTACAAACTACTAGCATTTCGGAACGACCACTGCTGAGAAGAAATGCCGAAAGAAACTCATTCAAACAGTGTTGGTCCCTATTATGCCAGAAGGGCTTACCATTTTTTAAATATAAATTTATGTATATTTTTTTATCAGTAATATAACAATGTAAGTACACAATAAAGTACATGATCAAAAGGTATACTGAAACATATTATGATTGTGATCAAGTGCTGATGAAAGGATATATAATTAAACAAACAAAAAAAAAACTTTTAACAAAAGATCGAGCTGAGCAGTTCCCCCCGGCAGCACCCGTTCACGTTTCAGCTGGAGCCTGTAATAAATAAGAGGCGGTGCGATCAGACAGTGGTGAACTACAAAAATAACTAAAATTACATGTGTAGAACAAAATATATAAGTTCTATGTATTTGTAGATTGTTGCCTTGAGAAATATTCGAGTTGTCAGATCGAAATGTTCTTTCGAAATGTTTAATTTTTATAGCAGTTTAGTGAGTGTATATACCTCATCATGTTTTTTGCACAATGTTTGGCTAAATATTATTATGTTAAATAAATTAAAGTTGTCAAAAAAATATATTATTTACGATGGGTGATATTTTTTTAAATATATTTTCTGACTTCTCCATTCAACTTAAAATCATCGTAAATGCAAATAGCTGCAATATCTCAGCGTATAAATGTTCAAAATTATCTTTATTACATTAATTCTACATAAATATTTTTTAAATTTCTTACCTTGGCAAATAGTCTATTACCTTATTTTTCTTCTAGAATCTCCAAGAATTCCTGGACCGTGCGGAAGATAAGTTCTCTCACATGGGCCCGCTCGGGTCCGACATCGACGCGGTCAAGCGACAGATCTCACAGCTGGCCGCCTTCAAGCAGGAGGTCGACCCGCATATGGTCAAAGTGGAGGCATTGAACAGGTATGTCTTCAGATATCTTTCAAATATCGACCTTATATAGATATCTTTCAAATTTCTTCAAATATCGACCTTAAGCCACAGGGATAAGGTTCAAAAAGAATTAATAGTAATACATTATTATTTTGAAACTTATTATTTGTATATTATTTATTTATTTATAAACTTCTGCACAAAATTACGAATGTTATGTACAAATGGTGAACCTAACTTCGTGTGTAATATATAATGTGAAGGTTTAAAATCATTACATACGTAATATCCAACTAATATCAAAATTGCGAAAGTTTGGTTGTTAGGATGTTTGTCAGTCTCTCTATTTCTACTGGACGAATTTCATTGAAATGCGGATAGAATATAACCAGGAATAGTAATTACTCTCCCGAAATTTCACGTGAGCGAAGCCCGGGGGTGCTAAAGCTAAGTAAATAGTATAAATGGCATAATTTGTTTACATTATTAATAATATTTTATTTACCCCTCCCTTTCGTAATAACTGTAGTCACAGTCACATAAATAAAACAGTTTTATAATGTTTTCGTCCCAATAACCTAAGTCTAATGATCATTACGATACTAGCGACGTTTTTGCTTTGATAAAAATTTCACGTGTAACAGTAATATTGCAGTACATGCATAGATAATTTATTTTTAGATTTTTACATTACAACGACGAAAGAAATTAAAAATAAAACAAGGAATGAAAAGCAAAGTCACGTTTCCAATAGAAAAATTCATAGTTTTCTAACTTTGAATTTTTCTATTGGAAACGTGATCCATGCATTGATTTCGAATTTTGACCGTCAAAATTTGACGTTGATGTGACATTTTTATCGATGTCAGCGCCACTAGCATCGTAATGAAAATTAGACATATCCCTGTTTTTCATAAAAAAGTTAAAGCTCATTTCAAGCTAAAGTATTTTTTGTCTTGTCAACGTCAAATATTGTAAAGTGCAATAGTGAAAAAAAACATACTTTAGCTTAAATTATGCATTAACTTTTCAATAATTAGCAGGATTAAGTTGTTATATACCTTTCCACTGACGTAATAAATTGTGCACCATATTATGCATTGTACTAATGTTGTATTTTTTCACGATCCCCGTCATCCTTCAGGAGTCTAATGAGGCAAGGAAATAATTACTTGTGTGCCGCTTGTATTATGTAGTTTGATGGTAGTTTAGCTCGTATATTGTCTTACAAAATTAATGATTTAAAGAAAAATGCGCTTTATAACTCAGCATTTATATGAGTACAGGTGGGGACAGATAAAAATTATATGATATTCATTATTTTGCACTTTTTTAGTTTTGTCTTTATTTTTGCTAGTTCTATTGTTTGTTTCTGTTACTAACACCAGTTTTAACTGATTTTTGCCACTAGTAAACTATTGATAAATTGGTCTTAAATAAAGCTATATTCATTTTAAACTACGCCATCTCTAATTTTGCGAAAATTGTCTTTAAAATCATTAAGTCAGGTTTATTTGCCCTCGACTGTACATTAAATATATGTTATTTAAGTGAGTAACATATAATGAGCAATCAATTTCATTTCAATTTTGTAAGACATACCCAGTAGGTACAATGTATATTCTAACAAAATATTGTAGTGTTGATGTTAAACTAAGCGAATGTGTATGCTCCTATTTTTTATTATTAATTAGATTTAAGCTTTTCGTAACTCAGTTTTATGGCGTGTTATCGAATATTTTGTATGTATCGATTCCGCTTATACGAGTAGTTGTTTTATTAAATTTCTCTGACAATATGTCTACATTATTTTAGTCCAAACAGTGTTTGATAACACATCTACACTATTTACTTATACGTTCTACAGATTCATATAATTATGTATAGTAACTGACTTACTACTGTTTCAATATAATTACAGTTAGTCACAATGACTGTAACTACACAATTTTCTTCTAAGTTTGGCAGATATCGAACAACTAATAGAAAGGAATGCAGATATACAAAAGAAAGAGAAGCAGAACGGTCTTCATTTTCTATGAAATATATGAGTCGTTTTCTGTCGATCATCGTTGGCTAAATTGGATCGACTATAACACGTCTCGTTTCTATACATAATTTCTAGTTTAAAAATTCACTAGTTCAACCTGAATGTGTGCTCAAACCTCGTCAGGCTTTTTACACATGTAAAAAGCGTAAGGATCTATTTCACAGCTTGCTGATAAAATATCTGAAAGCCTAAACTTATCATCAAGATAGCGTAAAAAAAGCCTAAACATATCATCCAGGTGGCGTAAAAAAATGTGTTTATTTTATCAGCCATATTGCAATATTATATCAGAAAGTGGTGAAACAGGCCCTGAATATTATAAATAAATTAATAAAAAAAAGTGCAATGTTCCCACAGACAAGCGCAAGAGTTGACCGAACGGACGTCATCAGAACAAGCGGCGGCCATCAAGCAACCTCTGACAGAGGTCAACAACCGCTGGTCCACATTGCTTCGAGGCATGGTGGAACGACAGCAACAGCTGGAACGGGCGCTGTTGAGGCTGGGACAGCTGCAACACGCGCTGAAGGAGCTGTTGACCTGGATTCAGAACACCACCGAGACTTTGGATACTTTGAAACCGGTAAGCGAAGTGTTGTTGAATGATTACGCTATATATTATATAGGCCGGATACCTTATAGTTCGTATTAACATGACAAAAATATTTTTTTGTTTTTTTTTTTTTATTATCCTACTGATATTATAAATGCGAAAGTTTGTGAGGATGTATGTAATTGTTATTCTTACACGCGAAATCTACTGGACGGATTGTTATGAAATTTGGTAGACGGGTAGAATGTAACCTGAAATAACAGATGGGTACTTTCTATCTCGAAATTCCCACGGGAGCGAAGCCCCGAGGCACAGCTGGTTGACCATAAAACTTTCAACTCTGCTTGATATGGATGCATCAGCTGCAGATGCTCTCTCTCACCTCTGCATGGTCCTGAATGCATCCGGAGTTATAAAGCCGCGATGCCTGGGGTTAGCCTAAAAAGAGGCCTCAAAATTTTTAAGATTCGGCTGTAATTTTACAACCGGCCGCTTGCCTTGGGAATGCTATTATTGCCTATACAACTGCCTACGCTGTGTGTCCCTTATTCGCCTCGTACGACATCCACAGGAGGATATGTAGTGGTCCTATTCTAGGGCGGAACCACACGCCACAGAACCAGAAGTTGGCAGTCTATTCAATCAATCAATTTATTTGTCAAACATAATTTTTACATCTGTATTATTGTACCTATGAACAAGCCTAAATACATATTTATATCTGTACTATTTGCACCTATGTACAGACGTGAAAATTATGATATAGCGCGCCATGTCTTGCTATATAAAGCATACAAATATTTATTAAATTACATGCATGATAATCAACAATAAATAAATAAATACAAGCTCTATTCCCAGGTGGCCGGCGACCCGCAAATCCTGGAGGTGGAGCTGGCCAAACTGAAGGTGCTGGTGAACGACATCGCGGCGCACCAGGCCAGCGTGGACACGCTCAACGACGCCGGCGCTCAGATCGTGCAGCAGGGTACGGGTATGTGCCGGCGCTTCCGCTTGTTCCTTTGCGTAGCGTGGGGGGTTCAATGGGGGGGGGGGGGGGGTAATTTACCATTTATTTTTACCCTTACAATATAATAATACTTTATTGCACAAAAGAGTTGCAATGTATAAAAAAAACGAGTATCTACAAAATGTATCACAGTTAGATTTAAATCAGCGGTCGGCAACCTTATGGCAAACAAGGGCCGCAATGTGATTTACATTGCTGCCCGTAATATGAGGCAATATGGTAAAATAAAATTTTTCTACACCTCAAATATAATGAACTTATAAATGGACAAAACAAATCATACTGAACCAAACTTTTAATGTTGAGCCTAAAATCAAATAAACGAACCATCGGCAATTGATTGGTCATGTAAAAGGCAGCAAACGGGCAGTAATTATGATGTCAAAGAGGCAGTAAATTATGACGATAAAGGGGCAACAAATTACCCCGGGCGATAACGACCCACGCTACGCTACAATATCATAAGAAAGAAAGGTCATTCGTGCCATTTTACAACATTTTACTTTATCGTTCATTCGGTTTTCTGTATCAATAAATCAAAAAAATATCCAATCATTCGTCAAACACAGTGTCACAAGTATCATCGATTAGTACCAGAGATGGTACTAACACTACTGACACAATTTTAAGTCGCTATAGTACCATTGTACCATAAAAGCGACGCAGGTTTCCTTTATGTCTGAAGTACAATCGGTTGCAGATAAACCTGATCCCCCTGTGGTTGTATGTTGCCTAGGTGGGTAGTCAGGTTTATCTACTGCCGACTGTACCATTAATCAGCACTATTCAACACCTTAAAGGAAGTCTAAATCATTGAAGTTCAAAACAAAACTAATTTTACATAACAACATTAAGTCATTCGTAATAATGTCAACCTACCTAGCCTTACCTTCACTTTTCGTTCGATACATTTACATACCTATACAATTCTCCATATCAAATATCGTGCGTTATGCACTAATGCTTCGAGCTTTATTTGTTTGTGTTGTTGTGTTTATATCTTCGTGCTTTTCGTTATTAAAACAACAATAATAAATTTTGTAACTGCTTATTTCTATTTATTTATTTAGTCATAGCTCGTGTTACCAATATATTTTTGTTAAATATACCTTTATTCGTGAGTGTTTATGGAATAAATAATCTTATTTCCAAGCTATGATCTTTTTAAATGTTATAAATAATACTGAGGTAAAATATTCACAATATCAGTATAATGTATATCAACTTCTAGGCAAAAAGCCTATAGCAAAAAGTATTCTATGTCACTCTCCAGCTCTCCAAATATCTCCACACCGAAAATCACCCCAATCCCATGCTCCGTTTCGACGTGAATGAAGAACAAACAAACACATTTTCATTTTAATAATGTGTGTAATTCATGTAATGTCATTTGTATAAACTTGTATACACACAAACGCAACAGGGATTGAAAAAAAAAACAATATAATACGATGTTATTGTTAAGTGACATTCTATAGTGTTGCCATCTCTAAAAAAAAGTTTCAATTTAGATTCGTGACTTTTATTATTATTATCACCCCTTCCCTAAAATGTTATGAGTATGTATGGTTTATTTTATTATATCACCAATTAATACAGGTACAGACGAGGCGGGCGAGACAGCCGAGAAACTGGCAACACTGAACAGGAAGTGGCGCGAGTTGCAGCAGAAGGCCAGGGACCGCCAGACAGAGTTGGAAGATGCGCTCAGAGAGGCTCAGAGGTATGTTTTATTTTTGGCTATTTGATGTATAGAGAAACGACTGAATTTATAGCGTTCACACAGACAAACGTTACACTTTATAGCCCCCGACAACAGAAGGGAGTTGTTAGTTTAACGTGTCTATGTCTCCCTGGTATGTTAGCAGCCAAACGGCTGAATAGATATTGATCTAGTTTTTTTTTTTCAAAGAGAATTTAATGGGGAGTGTTCTTAGCTATGTTTGGAAAATGTGCGTTGGACCGTTTGGAAACCGTCAGCACTATTGTAGCAGATGAGATGATGGCAGCAAGTCGGACGTTTCTTAAACTTTAAAATTAGTATTTATTTATAACTAGCTTTTGCCCGCGGCTTCGCCCGCCTGAATTTCATAGCAAAATCTCAGTAATTTTTTTATCGCGTACTCTGCAAGACTGGTAAACATATATGATTCAAATTAGCATTTTTCTCATCTTTAGTTCAATTTCCTGTTTTCCGCTGCGTGTCTCGTCCCGCAAACGTGAAGATTAATATCAATTATGATATTAATCTTCACGTTTGCGCTTTTCAATTATCCTACGGGAACCTGACCATTTACCGGATGAAATGTATCTAATTTTCCCACAGGACACCACATATCTGGCATGAAATGTCTATAAGATGTTAACCCGGAATTCCGAGGAATGTTTGGTTCATATCATAATTAGTTTTTCAATTATCCTACGGGAACCTGATCATTTACCGGGATGAAATGTATCTAATTTTCCCACAGGACATTCTGGAAATGAGGAGGTCATTTCCAGAATAAAATGTCTATAAGATGTTAGCTCGGGATTCCGAGGCATTTTTGATTTGAGGCATTTTTGATTTATAATTAGTTTTTCAATTATCCTACGGGAACCTGACCATTTACCGGGATGAAATGTATCTAAGATGTTAATCCGGTATATAAGGTACCTACATACCAAATTTCAAGCAAATCGGTCGTCCAGTAGATTTCGAGTGATGCGCGTTCAGACAGACAGACAAAAATTTCCAAATCTATATTTTCGTCATCTATATCAGTATCTAAGTATATTCCATGAAGAATTTAAAAAAAATATCCAATGTACAAATTTGGCCTTTCTTCAATTTTATTATATGTATTGAGTTTTTATATGTATTTTATATATGAGTATAACACAACAGTGTAAATATATAACTTACAAGTAGGAGAATTATTATAATAATATTCTTATGTGTCGTGTGTAGCTTCAACGCAGAGATCGGCGACCTCCTCTCCTGGTTAACCGAGGTGGACAGTGTCATCGCGGCCTCCAAGCCGGTCGGTGGTCTCCCTGAAACCGCCTCCGAACAACTCGAGCGATTTATGGTGAGTGATCGACGGCAATAATAATAAAAAATTATGTATTTATATCTACCATTACAGGTTAACCCAATTCCATTTCTTAATTACC
Organism: Plodia interpunctella; assembly: GCF_027563975.2. Lineage (NCBI taxonomy): Eukaryota > Metazoa > Arthropoda > Insecta > Lepidoptera > Pyralidae > Plodia > Plodia interpunctella. The sequence continues at coordinate 5,446,609 of NC_071315.1, forward strand.
ACTGGCGATTGGGAAATTTCGAGAATTTGCAATGTCGTCTCTTATTCGTCATTAGTCATTAAACCATCTCGAAATTGGAAGAAATTAGGGTTAGAAAAATTTGACGTCAATATGTTATACAAAAATTTTTGAATTTTAATTTGGAGGCTTTTGCTCTGCGGTGCATTAAGCAAAAAATATAACTATACCCGCGTGGACCAATCGAGAAGATTCTTTAAGTTCTACACTTAATTATGCCAATACAGGAAGTGTACAACGAGATAGAAGCCAACCGGCCGAAGGTGGAAGCGGTACTGCAGCAGGGCCAGGAGTACCTGAAACGCCAGGAGAAGCCCAACCCCACCTCGCTGCTGCACCACAACCTGAAGAACTTGAAGAGCAGATGGGACAGCGTTACTGCCAGGTATTTTGATTTTTTTTTTTTGTAGGCTAACGCAATTGTACAATTTTATTAATTTTGTTAAATTTTTATAGTTACAATATCTGTTGTTTACATTGAGGTTTAACGAAACGAATAATTGGATTTCTTTTTGTTCCAAGTAAAAACTTACTTGTAAATCAAATGGCAAATTTAATTCTAAAAGCTGTCTGCCAGCTAACTATTAAGATTACCTTTAAAATTTTATCATTATTATACTTGAATTTTATTGTTCGGATACTCTCTTTGAAAATGATTTTGTTGCCTATTAGCTGCCTAGGTTATATCTCCCTTAGTCCTCTCATACGACATCCAGGTTTCTTACTTAGTATATATTTTCTTCCATGTTGGTCTAGGAGCATAGAAAAAACATTGACTGTGCTAGCTTTTTCTCCTCCCGTGGTTATTGTAAAAGTCATTCAAGGGAATATATATTACTAGCTGCGCCCCGAGGCTTCGCTCCCGTGGGAATTTCGGGGTAAAAAGTACCCTATTTGTAAGTACCCAGGTTATTTTCTACCCGTGTACCAAATTTCATAATAATCGGTTCAGTAGATAATGCGTGAAGAGGTAACAAACTTTCGCATTTATAATATTAGTTGGGGGCTATAAACTAGAGATGTTTTTACAGTAAGCCGGCAATCTCGCTATACTAGGCTTAAAATCTCACGACAATTGGCGCTGTCTGCCCCGCAAGGGATAAAGAAGTGATACTGAATCGGTAACATATATTTATCGTCCCACAGAGCATCAGACAAGAAGATTAAGCTGGAAATAGCCTTGAAAGAAGCGACGGAGTTCCACGACGCGCTGCAAGCGTTCGTCGACTGGCTCACCAGCGCTGAGAAGACGCTGACGTCAGCCAAACCTGTCTCCAGGGTCATGGAGACTCTGCTCAGTAAGTATTGGTCGCTTCAGCCACTATCGAAACTATTTTTCGTCACCAGCTGCAATCTGATTGATGTTTTCAAGGTCACTTAATTTTTTTTTTATGGCTCCTTAAGCCAAACGAGGATTTTGCCAATGTCAAGGTTGAGAAGGACACAAGCATGGAATTAGTAGGTACTCCGTCGAAGTACATATTAAATCCATGGACACACGTTAAAGCTATGTTTAATCAATGTCAACTATGTGTATCAAGTCAAAGCGTTTAATTAGAATTACACACTGAACGCATGAGATGACAACCGGGTTACAGTATTTATATTATAACATTTAAGTTTTATATTCTTTGTACTATACTGTAACTATTCTCAAGATTGACGTTGGCAAAGTTATCGTTTTATCGAACGATGGAGCCGTAACACAATATATATCTATATTGTGACATGAAAAGCATTTTATAATATGTACGTAATGATATGTATCTAAGCACTTAATTATTTTTTAATAATTACAACGAATGATATAACCGCGTAGTTAACTAGTATTATTATAAATTAGATAATTTATTGTAGTCATAATTCTCTGGTTATAACATTTATTATATATTATAGTATTTAAGCAACAAAACTAACAATATTATTTATTTTCAACAGCACAAATCGAAGAGCACAAGGCGTTCCAGAAAGAAATCGCGACGCATCGCGAGACAATGCTGCATTTGGACAAGAAGGGCACACATCTCAAGTACTTTAGTCAGAAGCAGGACGTTATTCTCATCAAGAATCTGCTGGTGTCTGTGCAACATAGGTAATGTTGAATAATAAAAAGGAACCCTATTAATGTGTCTCATAACTTGTATACTTTTAATTTTGAAAATAATAAGATTATATTTTTTTCATCTCATTAAAATGCCTTATACAGTTTAATAAGTTTTTTTACAAAAATATAATTTTTGACACAAGCTTTTATTGTCGTCACTCACGAGAGATCTCGTTGCATTCGACGCGTGACAAAAAAATCATGTCCGCGCAGTAAACAGTTGAAGAGTTCCCAAGTCAAGAGCCGATCCGGGGACGGTGCACCCAGGATCCAAATTTGTTAGGATTAGGAACCGTATATTAATAGGGTTTCTATTCTGTCTGTTTTTAATAGTCGTTTATCATGAAGAGCTTAAAAAGTAAATAAAATAAGTACGAAAAAAACATATTCATCTATGTAAAGAATTAAAACTATTTCTTGTTTGTAATTTGTATCGTTTGTCAAGAAGGGCTTGTGACAACATGAAATGCAAAATAATTTTAATTTAAAATAATATATAGTTATGTAAAATATTAACTAAAACGATTTGTTATTTGGTAGATGGGAGCGAGTGGTGTCGAAGGCAGCCGAAAGGACCCGAGCGTTGGATCACGGTGCGAAGGAAGCTAAAGAATTCGCTGATATGTGGTACGTACATTATTCATCATACATCTATTCCGACACGGCCAACCGACTTTCTTAAAAGATAAAGACAAAAAAGAAAGAAAACAGGTGTACATCTATCATTATCATTACATAGTATAAAACAGTCGCTTCCCGCTGTCAGTCACTCAGTCCCTATGTATGCTTAGATCTACAAATACGCATCGGGTTTTGATGCGGGTTTTTTAAAGTAGCTGAAAGGTGCGAGATGGAGGGGTTTTTTTTATTATTTTTTTATTATTATTATTTTTTTTATTTATATCAGGACAAATCACACAGATTGAGCTAGCCCCAAAGTAAGTTCGAGACTTGTGTTATGGGATACTAACTCAACGATACTATATTTTATAACAAATACATATATAGATAAACATCCAAGACTCGGGCCAATCAGAAAAAGATCATTTTCCATCATGACCCCCCGACCGGGGATCGAACCCAGGACCTCTCGGTTCAGTGGCAAGAACCTTACCACTGCGCCATCGGGGCTTGATAAAGCGATGTTGATAATATCTATAAACGCTACACTATTAGATACTAAGTACTTTCTTGCCAGAATCGAACTATTGAATAAATATATAAGAATGAAGCTATTGAATAAATATATAAATAAATAAAAACAAATAAATATATTAGAACAAATCACATAGATTGAGCTAGCCCCAAAGTAAGTTCCAGACTTTTGTCATGGGATATTAATATCCCATAACAAAAGTCTCGAAATTACTTTGTTATAAAATATAGTATTGTTGAGCTAACTCAACGATACTATATTTTATAACAAATACATATATAGATAAACTTCCAAGACCCGGGCCAATCAGAAAAAGATCATTTTCCATCATGACCCGACCTGAGATCGAACCCGGGACCTCTCGGTTCAGTGGTAAGAGCTACCACAGCGCCACAGAGGTCGTCAATGAATGAATGATGGTTCACTTTGAAATTTCTTGTGACAGGAACAACCTGATGCATTGGCTGTCTGACACTGAGAAACAACTGGACGAGTTGAACTCTGAAACCACGGTCAATGACCCTGAGAAGATCAAACAGAGGTAAGTGTATCAAACACAATTCGTTTTGTCTTCAGAAACGTCAGTTATCGATAGTTTTTTTATTAAAATTTTGTACGCTCAAGAAATATGTAATCACCGAATGAAACTAAGTAAAATTGAATAAAATATTACCAAATTTTTAATTCTGTGGAATCAGCTGTTAATTTACAAATCATACCTTTTTTTCATGTGCAAAATCCAGTTTTCTATTATGCATCGGTTTCGTAATGTAATTGTTGATTAGAACTGGAAAATTCTAATATCTGTAGCCACAGGTGTCCACAGTTCACAGAATCACACAGTTTACAAAAACATTTTTTATATCTCAAGTTACTTAAACTTTATTATCATATTGTTACCTAACCTAACCTAATTATGTCAAGCTCTATATTCCTCATTTTCCGCAGGCTGCATAAACACCGCGACTTCCAAAAGGCGCTCGCGGCCAAACAGCCCTCGTACGACCAGACCATGAAGACCGGCAAGCAGCTCAAGGACAAAGCGCCGAAGACAGACGAACCGACCCTCAAGACCATGCTGGCAGACCTCAAGGCCAAGTGGACCACAGTGTGCTCCAAGGCTGTTGATAGGTAAGCTTATAGCTCTTTTAGCAGACATATCATCTATACTATTATTATAAAGAGGTAAGCGTTTGTGAGTTTGTATGTTTGAGGCGGATAATCTCCGAAACTACTGAACCAATTTCCAAAATTCTTTCACCATTAGAAAGGTACATTATCCAAGATTGCTATAGGCTATGTTGTATCTCAAAATTCCCACGGGAGCGAAGCCCCGGGCAACATCTAGTGTCATGTTTTAAAACAATGTTGTACGTCGATAAGCCAACATACAGCATTACTTCACGAAACTATTAGAATTTTTTTTAAATATCTCTGGATTTTATTAATCATTACAAAAACATGTTATCTCTATAATTTTCCTCTTTGGGGTTCGAAAGTGAACAAGAAACATGTATTCGTGATTCGATGGACGATAATATTTATTTTAATACATTTCCTTTTACCACAGACAACGCAAGCTAGAAGAGGCGCTTCTCTATTCTGGTCAGTTCAAGGACGCCATGTCAGCGCTGCTGGAGTGGCTGAAGAAGCAGCAGAAACTGCTCGGCGGGGATTCCCCCGTGCACGGAGATTTAGATACTGTTATGGCGCTTATTGAACAACATAAGGTTGGTTTTACTGTGTCAGGTCTTTCATAAAATATGAGTCTACTAAGGATGCTGAAGACCGTGCGAAGAAGAGAAGAAAAAGTACAAATGCAGACCCTGGGCGACGTATAATTGCTGAAGAAGGAATCGGGAAAACGCTTAGGTGACAGAGTCTTTCATAAAGTGTGAAGGACCTGAGGTAGCTCGGATTTTTATTTAAAAAAAATACATGAAGAATTACAAGGCTTGTTTCTTTTGCAGCAATTCGAGGAAGACCTGCATTCTCGCGAACAGCAGATGCAGTCAGTGCTCAAGACCGGGAAAGATCTGGAAGCCACGGTAACAACTTATCACACTATCTCTATTTGTAGCAATGTATCACGTGACTCGTCGACTTCATGAATGGGCAAGCCCAAAAAGTGCGGGCTTAATGGGGGGATAATGCGTGCCAATGGTAGTCAGTCTAAGGTTTAAGGATGCCGAAGACCATCCGAAGTGAAGACGCAAAAGCAAGAAAGCGGTCTTTGGACCCCGACACTTTGCGGCTTGAGAAGAAACGTACCTAATTTTACATTGAACATATTCATCCCTGTGAAATTTTACTTAATTTATGCTACAAATAAATATATTTATACTTCAACTGGTAACTAACGCCTATCTAATGTTTTTTTCAAATATCATCTTGTTTTTCAATCAGACATTCACGGACAATTTTTCTCGTCAAATTTTATATTATACTAGCTTCGTCCTTGGGAATTTCGGGATAAAAGATACCCTATGTGTTATTCCAGATTATATTCTATTTAATAACAATCTGTCGCATTTATAATATTAGTAGTAACATAGTAATTTCTCAAAATGCCACAAATTTTTTCCTCGTGTGAGTAAAACTGATATAATCCAGGTGCCATTCGATGACGCCAACAATATTCGACAGCAATGCGGCGAGCTGCGTCGCGCTTGGGACGACGTCATCTCCCTCAGTGAGAAGAAGGCGCATAAGCTGGAAGGAGCCTTGAAAGAGGTAATATTCATCTTCACTGTTTTCTCACTAACCCTTTGCTGCATTTATACATGTAATAAAACTGTAAGTGTGTTATGTCTGTACATAGGAGACATTAAAGAACAATAATTATTGAGGGTCTTTATGGGGTTAGTGTATAATATTTTTAATTTTTTTTTTTACAATAATTTTTTATTTTTACATAACTACAAAAAAAATGTGCTATGTTTTCAGAGTTCATATTTGTTTGTATGTGAGTTTTATTCCATCATAATTTTTAAACGCCATAACAGATACCATGTTTGAGGTATGACTAGGCTTTGTGATGTCGTTATAAAATGAACATGGCGGATTATATACTCCTACAAATTACCAATGTAATCGAGTGTAAAAATAAAAGGTTTTGAAAGACTATTATAATTTAAACAAACAACATTTTTATGATTTTTTTTCCAAATGAGCTTAGTAAGTATTATTTGAAATGTAATTTTGTCAAATTGGTCATATTTAAAAGGTTGTTATTTAAAAAGTTCTGGAATCAAATAATCAGTCACGCATTATTATTTTCAAAATTGATCATGTGTACAAACAAATTGTCCTTTCCAGAATATACTTTACTAATTTATATGATTGATCACTACCTATATTGATACATCCAGGCGGAGAAACTCCACCGTTCGGTGAACATGTTGCTGGAGTGGCTCTCGGACGCGGAGACCAAGCTTCGTTTCTCCGGCCAGCTGCCTGAGGGCGACCACGACACGCAGATACAGCTGAGGGACCACGAAAGGTAAATTTTTGGGAAAGTTACGATAAGAACCATAGGTAGACCTTGTACAAAGGTCGTCTGCATGGGTCACCTCACTCTCAACTATTTCTACCGCCAAACTTGTGTGAAACTGTGCTTGTACCGGTTTAAAGGGTGAGAGAGTCTGTGTTACGGGATACTGTGACAAAAAAACCTAGGTCACGAAGTAGTCAACGCGCGTATGACTGTGAGCTCTTACCATCTGGTGGCCGCATGCCTGTTTGCCTGCTGGGTAGTATAAATAAAAAGTGTTTACAAGTTTTATTTTGTATGCTAAGCTATCGGGCTTTGCGACATCACAGCCCCGAACGCACCACACGCGGGGATGAAACAAATCGAGCTTTAAACATAGAAATGTAATTCCGTTAGGATATATAGAAATTGAATTTGAATTTATAAGGTTCTTGGCCTTAAGTCTGGTCGCAAAATTACATTCTTAAAATAAAATTAAAACGAAAAATTGTCATCCAATTTTTTCCACAGATTCATCTTCGAGCTGAAAGAGAAGCAGCGCGACAAGGACGACACGATATCGCTGGCTCACTCGATCCTGGGCAAGGCTCATCCCGACGCTGTCACCGTCATCAAACACTGGATCACCATCATACAGAGTCGGTGGGATGAGGTTAGTGAGATAAAATCTATACTATTATTATAAAGAGGTAAGCGTTTGTGACTTTGTGAGTTTGTATGTTTGAGGCGGGTAATCTCCGAAACTACCGAAATCCGAAATTATTTCATCATTAGAAAGGTACATTGTCCAAGATTGCTATAGGCTATATTTTATCTCAAAGTTCCCACGTCCCAAATTCAATCTTTTATTCCCACGGGAGCGAAGCCCCGTGCTACATATAGTTATTAATATACAGGGACAAATATATTATTATAATGTGAAAGAGTAATTTGTTACGATTAACACATAAAATATAGTGCTATATCGCTGTGATATGATATGATGTGATTTGCTTGTATTCTTTGAAAAGAAGAAAAATAAAATATTTTTATTTTTAAACTATGCAACGTCTTAAATTCATTAATAATCTTTGTGAGAGGCTACTTCCTAAAGGTCTAGTGGAACTCATATTTATGCCAATCGAAATAATCTCTTAAGATAACATAACAAATAATCAAAGTTTATCTTATCATGTCAGACAAAATGCATTTTTCCATTCATTAAGGTATCCTTCGAAAATAAACTGCGCGTCTTTTTTTATTTAAGTATTATATAATGTATATTACACAATGTATCGTGAGCATCATCCGGAATCGTGAGGTGAAAAATTATACGAAATGAATGGACCGCATAAATCAAGGAATTTAGTGGCACAAGTGTTGCCCGTTATTAGAATATTCTCCAGAGTTACACCAATACAGGTTAGTGACATTGTAGAAATAACAGGAGTCTAGCACCTAGCAATTCTGCTAATAAATTTGAATATTCGCGGCTTAAACGCCGATTAGTTTGGCCGATTGGAACGCCGCCGCCGGCCAAAGTTTGTGTAGTTCATAGTTGCCGTTGCCTATAATTTTTGTGTACGACGATTAATATGTAAAAGCTTAAATAGTCGGAAGGATTCCATAAATCGTTTTATAAAGAAGTGGAATTTTATTTTATCCAACCCACCAAGTGCTATAAGTCCAACTATTACTAATAATAAACTGTCCAACCAGGTGAACTGCATGCCTTATGGGGTACTACGTCAGCGTAAAATGTAACTTGGACGAATTTGGGCTTCATAGTTGTTATTTTAACACACGTGCTCGACAAGTTCAGAACTATTGTTTTGTTTGTATTAACTTTATTGCACCAAAATAAGTACATTAATCAAAATTAATACAAGAAAGATACATGTACAATGGCGGATTTATCCCATGTAGGGATCTCTTACAGTCAATCGGCGATAGGTATTTTATTCTAGTTTTACGTTACAGGTGTCGATTTTATTTGTTTTGAAAGACGTCCTCGCGTGCATTACACACTCGGCTTTATCATAGCGCGCCGCATTGCGTCCCATGAAAATTCCACCGCGTGTTTACACACGCGGTGACATTTTCCCGCTTGTATCAAATCTACAAATACTATGAAAAGTCCTTTAGTTTCTTTCGACATTTCTTTTCAGCAATGATCGTTCCAGTTTAGTTTAGTTTTTGTTTAAAGCTAAAAACGGATAACTATAAGAAATTTGTCGAGAAAAAGTTCCTGTAGAGGTCCAATTTCTAAATGAATGCTTTGAATATGAACGAATGAATGGTGAATGATTCAAAAAACAAACACGATTACAACGTCCTATTTCCTCCGCAAGGTATGGCAATGGGCAATGCAGCGTGGTGGCAAACTGGAGGCGCACATGCAGAGTCTGAAGGACCTGGACCTCGTGTTGGAAGAGCTACTCAAATGGCTCATCGGTTTGGAGAATACTCTGCTTTGTAAGTTTTTTAAATCATTAAACAGATTAAGAATAGTTAACAGCATACTAAATCTGTGCCAAATTTGCATGTAAACTCAGAAATATTCTTTTATTTTTATCTTTTTTAAATAGGCTTTACTTATATGATCAGTTGGCCTCATAGATAATTTTATTTACCCTCATAAGCGCCACCATCGCGTTTCTTTTGCACCAGATAAAGGATTTTTGAAGTAATTGATGGAATTTATTAGACAATATTATACATTTTCACTATTTACAATCACCACTTTTACTTAATCAGCTGGGTTATTTAATAATTATGATGTTTGTGTCAGGTTTCGTAATACAAACAAATAAAGTACTTAACAAATCCATAGTCCGGAATTAAAATAGGATCCTATCTTCCAATCTCAATACGAAATCTGATTTAACTTAATAACCTACAGCGTTGGAGTCAGAACCGCTGCCAGAATCCATCGAGCTGCTGGAAGGCCTCATCGAAGACCACAAGGAATTGATGGAACACACGCAGAAGAGGCAGAATGAGGTCGACCGCGTATGCAAGGCTTACCAGGTATTGTTTCTAGATCATTCTGTTAGATTTATCTTTTTCGTGCATTTTTTTTTATAGGGCAGCAATCGAGCACTTGTTTCGCTTAAGTGATCACCGATGCCTAGGAATGGTCAATAATTTAAACCACTCATTCTTTCTCTCACTTTCACTTTCTTCTTCATTCATTCTTCATCGCTGCGTGGACTTTAGACTCTACTTAAGTATAGCTTCAACTAGAAAAAAGAAAAAAATAATATTTGCCCTTTTTGTGTAGATTAAGAGCCAGAGCCAAGGTCGCGAGTCCACGCCCAGAAAGGTTTCAGCCAAGACCGCCACTAAGGGCGCACCTGGGTAAGCTAACACTAACTCTATACCCCATAGAATAAAGCTTAAAATTCATTGTTGTTTGTCCCTCAATTGCTCCCCTTTTTTTTCACGCAGAGTTAGAGGGAAAAGAAGAACATTATTATTTATCTTAAAACTCAATCTTCGATAATCTGGCCTATGTAAAAAATAAATGTACCTTGTGAAATATAGTACTGATATTTAGTAACAATACCAATTTTACAGTTGATTATTACTTCCTTAATCTAACAAATATATCCTCTCCAACTATCGCTGGTTAACTGGAAGAAATCCCTTTATGGGATAAGTTCGCCATTATTTACTTGTTATGTATGTACTTTTAAAATATTATATTACCCGCGCCGAGTCGTACCTGGTGCAACGAATTTCTCTCGCAATCTAGAGTTATGGGCACATTTGCACCAGGTGAGTCACGGGGCGGTCTTTTTGACTAAGTTTCCAATAAGAAAAGATTTATATATAATATTGTTAAAAAAATAAATTACAATCAAATATGACTTTAAAATAAAGATTATTCCCGCTAACTCTGCAACAGCTCGATTTTTCCGTGTTTTCATTATGTTTTCCTTATTTATTTTGTACCCTCAAATGTTTTGTGACGTCATGGCATGGTGTGCTTTGTCAGACGCGGCTCCCAACACGACCTCAGTAGGGAGAGGTCCGTATCACCAGATTATTACGGCAGTAGGCGTTACAGGTGTGTTTCATTTTTGTTTTCACGATCCGCCATTTTTGTTTTTTGAGTTGTAAATTTTTTTATTTGCTTTTTTTTGCCATTTTCCTTATGTTTTTATTGTTTTTTTTTTGTTAATGTTTTAATGAAAAAAAAACAAGATATGTTCATGAAAATGGTAGAAATATGTGTAACTAAACTCTAATGAAGGATTTAAACTTCATATGGTTAATTAACGTTAATGTTAACACTCATTACATTAAAGCTTGTGTTAAATGTTTAATTGTTACATTTTGTGGTCAATTCTTGTATTATTTTATTTGCAGTGATATTTACGAAAGATTTAGTACCTACCACTTTTTTATTCAAGGTTATATTTATGTTTTTTCGTGTATAGCACGCTTATACATCACTTGGCCACAAAACCCCCGTGATATCGCCCCATCCCGCTTTAACCCTTGTAAATGTTGCTTTTTGTCTCGTTCGCACACGCAGGTCCAGGATACACAATGGCAGTAGGAGAGGAAGGTTTGACACATGTCTTCTAGGATTGTTTTGACGTTTGACGCTTAGTTTGTTGTGTGGCTTGGCAAAGTAGAGAATTTCTATTGAATCTGGTATTTTCTAGGCTTTTGATAAAGTTTTGGGTGTGATTGACACATGGAGACAAAATACAATGATATAATTGAAAGAAAAAGTACTTGTGGTTATATTACTTTAACACAAAATAAATTAACAATTATAGAAGTTAAAATTAAATAAAGTTGAAATTTTCACATCCATACAACAAGTTTAGATTTATTTAATCTTTTTTTTTCCTTTTTGATGGTTTTTTTTTATTTTAACCGATTCAATAGAAAATTAGTTAAATGCGCGTAGTTTAGTTTAAGTAGGTAGTTACAATAAACTTTGTAGAAGTTATCATTGTAATATACTTAAAACATAACTTAAAAAGTCATTTTTCATGTAGGTAGTATTGTAATTAAATATTTTATTATTTCTTGCTTCCTTCAGACGATTTGGATTCTATTTTAGGTAAATAGATTAGATTATTTTAATACTTTACAGAATTTAAATTCTAATTACTATGTATAGATTACAATATACATTTTTGATTAAATTTAATACGTAATTCATAAAAGTAAGAATATCATTTTTGACTAACGAACACCTATATACTTACTACTAACAATTTACAACATTTTCCATTGTGGTGACTAACGAACTAACATCACAAACATATTTGCATGCAAACTAGATTGATTCTAGTGAAGTATTAATTATGACCAATTTAAAAATTATCCTATTAAAAAAATACGGAACCCCAAAAATGCGAAGTCATTTTATTATTACTTAAAGTCGATAACGTTGTAAAAAAATATTAAAAACAAAAGATAATATGGAAACGTTAATAACTGCAGGAAAAACGAATAAAAAAATGTGTGTGTGCGTTGTTTCGGTAGCTTTTTAAATTGGTCACGGAATGCGATGCATTTAAAACAGCATGACCTTAGGGTTGTCAATCACAATAACACAAAAACTAACACAGTCACAGTCGAAACCGGAACACTTACAACAGCGCCATCTAACTTCTCACGTCGAAACTAACAAGGTAAACTAACGCTGGGTTTGGTGCAATGTCTGTAAGTTTGTCATTACAATGTTGCGTGTGCCTTTAGTCGGATCAGCCCGGGACGTGACAGCCCTGATCGCAACCTGCCACACTACGGGCCCAGGTTCCCGCCAAAGGGCAGGTAAGTCTTAATGGGTTTTGATTTTTAACTTACCAAAAAAATACTAACGGCATTATCCGTTTACAAAAATTAAATGACAACGATAAAAAAGGTATCTACTTTATTCGCTAAAGCGTATTTCTCGTTTTCCTTTGCAAGTTATTTTTTTAAAATAAAATTTCACATCAATATCCCTATGTAAATCATTGCAAGTTTTATCATGATTAAAAGTAGGTACCTACAGAAATTGTTTCTATACAGGTAAAATATATTGTGGTGCTATTGTTATGACAATCCTATTTTTGAAATTATATTAGAATATATTTTTATTGCAGCATGTTCATAGGCATAAATAAATACTTTGTAGATTAGATGTATGTAATTTTAGATGATTTTATTTTATTATTTCCGAGATTCAAGTAATTATCATTTGTTTATTCAGAGTTTCACAACTCTTGGGTCTGTCTACCTCGGAAAGGGATATAGACGCGATACTGCAGCAAGTTTATTGCTCACAAAACGAATTAAATATTTAGCAACACAATATTTGCAATAGGTATAAATTTAAGCGTAACAACGCTATTAATGAAAATTAAAGAAGCTTCGCGATTTTCCATATGATTCAATGCAACTTCTCCCCCCAAAACAGCAAAGGCTCCGAGCCAGAGTTCCGGTCACCACGCGTTAAGCAACTGTGGGACAAATGGCGAACCGTGTGGTTACTCGCGTGGGAACGTCAGAGGAGGTTGCACGAGAGGCTAGCTCATCTCAAGGAGCTGCAGCGAGTGTCCAACTTCAGCTGGGACGACTGGAGGAAGAGGGTGGGTCTCTGCTAATGTTCTACTGTGTGATAAATGAAGTATTCTATGGTTATCCTCGTGGCAATGCCAGAGGAGGTTGCACGAGAGGTTAGCCCATTTCAAGAAGCTGCAGCGAGTGTCCAACGACGAGACTGGAAGAAGCCGGGAATATTCTTTACTCATAAGCTCAATAGTAAATATTTAATTACAAATAGTAAATATTTTAATGTATTTTAGACACAGCTGAGTCTTCAAAATTTAACGCTTATTGTTTCTTCGGTCTTCGGAAGGATGTAAGGATAAGAGAGATATAACTAATAAGTTAATTGATATTTTTGAGAAAAAAACTAACCTTATGCTTTGTTGGCAGTTCCTCAAGTTCATGAACCACAAGAAGTCCCGTCTGACGGACCTGTTCCGCAAGATGGACAAGGACAACAACGGGTTCATACCCAGGAACGAGTTCATCGACGGAATCATCAACACCAGTGAGTTACCATATCCAATCCATACTAACATTATAAAGAGAAAGGAATCGGTCTAAGGTTTTTTCATTATAAACAAAAATACTAATAATTTTTATTTTTGTTTGTAATGAAAATCTCAAAAACTACTGGACCGATTTCGATGAATTTTGGCACGAAACATTCAAAAGTAAGGCTACTTTATACATAAAATAAATAACAATGATAGACAAGACTTATACAAATTTAGTTATTACCACGTCTGTAGTACGTTTTAAATGTCAAGATTAACCTAGCAAGATTCATAATAATATTAATTAATTACTATAATTAATATTGACACTCGGCCCAAAACTTAATAAAACTACACAAAGAATTCAACAGAGAACGCCGTAGTGATAATAATATAATTATCACATATTATTATATACATTTATAGAACTGTACCAACTAATATCAACAGATGACGCTACTTTCAATTGATATTATATTAAATCTTAACACCTATCAATAAGTACATATGATTACTTAGCCGTAGATACGGCTTGAAAATAAAGAGATGACAAAAAATTAGAGCACTAGATTCTTCGTAGCTGTCACATTTTTGACGTAAAATACTGAAGTATGGCAAAAATTTTGTGTGGACATTTTTAATTTATTTCTACTCTTTATGGTCAAGCTGTATATGTCATATTATCAAGTGCACGTGTACTCAACAACATCTCGTTACAGAATTCGACACGTCCCGTCTGGAGATGGGCGCCGTGGCCGACCTGTTTGACAGGAACGGCAGCGGGCTCATAGATTGGGAGGAGTTCATAGCAGCTCTCAGGCCTGACTGGGTGAGTTCATGAAGCCATAGCTAATATAGTGCCGTAGTTTTTTTTTTTCATTTATTGTGGCACAATGATTATAAAAACATATAATATTTTTTCTATTGACGCTAATAAAAAAAATTAGTTTTAATTAGATTTTCTGCATCCAATGTTTAGAATTTACTGTTTTCTAAAGTGTACATTATTTGGTGAAACAGGTGGAAAGACGCGGTCCACCGACGGACGCAGACAAGATCCATGATGAAGTGAAGCGGCTGGTGATGCTGTGCACGTGCCGACAGAAGTTCAGGGTGTTCCAGGTCGGCGAGGGCAAATACAGGGTGAGTACATTATATTACTCTATATTACATGATTACAAAAAGGTCTTTGCACATTGCAAATTAATTATTTTATACATAAAAAATGTATATTTTATCTTTTTTATACATCTTTACCGTATAGCAATGCACATAACCTTGAAATGTGTTTTGTGTGAATAAATGATAAGAAAAAAACAGAATCGATTAGCAAGATTTTCCATCGTGGAATAATCGCTCGACTTCAGCAATCTGTAATTATATTATTTATCATATTTTAATATGAATAAATGATAAATTCAGGACTCGAGCGGGAGTCGATTCCACGCCTGTGTCTAACGTTAAAAAGCATGTGTGACTTGTAAGATATTTAAAGTATTGAAAGCTCCTGTCAAAATATGTAATTTCCCCCTATAGTTCGGAGACTCACAGAAACTTCGCCTGGTCCGAATCCTCCGCTCCACCGTCATGGTGAGAGTCGGAGGCGGCTGGGTGGCGCTCGACGAGTTCCTGGTCAAGAATGACCCCTGCCGAGGTACGTACTGTAATATTTTAAGGTTTAGCGGTGGCGGGGTTAGGTTATGTCGTGGCGGGTTTGGATGACAGATGACTTTGACATTTTTTTTTAAGCGTGTATTGGTTACACTGAAAATTAAAGACTAGCTAGCGTGGCCGAAAGAGATCGAACATTCTATACAATTTTCCGGTTTATACATACAAAGCGACAAGATAGGCGTTGTATAACCGAGCACACGATAAGTATATTTTGTTTCTGGTATTAACAAAATATATTTTGTTTCTGGTATTATCGAACGATAATAATGTATAAAATTAGCTCTCTGTTCTTTCATGTATGACGAAGCGAAGTATATGACAAAGTTTTATTATTTTCTCTCTACGCACGTCATTTTTGTACTAGTGCTGGATTCGAAAGTGTAAAAGCTAGACATACGAAATAGGACTCACTTGGAACAAGATTTTAGTAATCACTGCTGTCATCCAGATTTGCCACTTATCGAAAGAGTATAGTCCCGTCAGTAAAATAGGAAATAACTCATCTCTCAGTTAGAGATCAAGATTTTTGTTATGTCTCCATACTTGCCTTGATTAAAATCCCTAACAATATTTAGCTACCTACTTAAAAAGGACATATACAAACTCCCCTATTATATAATTTATTGATATGATGACAGACACAATTTATCATATCTTACTTTACCCTTTTTTGTCGGGGTAAAAACCTATAAATCTCTATGCCCCAGTAAATTAGAACCTACTAAGGCACATAATAAATTGATCTAAGTTATTCTTGATTATACCGACCCCACTATTTGGCGGAAGGCTCACCTATTTATAGTGATCTTATAAAAGTATTATATTTTCGTTCAATAATTCTCTAAATTTAGATCAATTCCTTATGTACATAGTATAAGGATCTTCTGACATGGAAATACCATTTATTATATTCCGAAAGATTAGTAGCATTTAATCTTAATTACTTACTTCTTATTTTTCTATCTATAAATGATATTTCCAAAATTTGGGCCTAAAAGAATACTGATATAGATGGAGAGTCCGATCCTTTCAATTTTTAATAGATAGAGAATAGTAATAAATAATATATTTTTTAATTTCTTTATGGCCCTTGTAACAGTCACATTTACTTTTAAAATGTGCTGTGAATTTTCGTAGTATTATTAATTAAAAAATGTGTTTATTTATGGTGATGTTCAAAGTGTCAATCAAATATACTTACTCGGGAAATATGCAAGTAAAAATAATAATGCGTGTTTTGTTAACACCATAACTCCGTAACAAGGTAATTGTGACGTCCTAACTACTAAACGGTGGGAAATATTTTCCATTTTAACAGAAAATATTTGCCAAATTCGGATTAACAAAAATAACAATTCCAATTTAAATAATTTTATTTATTTTATCGCGTACAAATCCCACTGGGCTACATTATAAAACTACAATAATTAAAACTTACAAATAACATGCAAATACTGGCAACACTTTCGCAAAAAAGCAATTTAAAATACTGAAGATAAATGCATAGTTCAAAATCTATCACAGAAATTATAAGTAAGGAATTGGCAATTTATATCCTAGAATGCTTAATTTGGAAGCACGGCTAAATCGAGCGTCAAGGTCATAAAACCAGTTCTAGATGATTCAGACTCAACTAGCATACAATGGGAATTTTATAAAAATATACTGCTATGAAATGAAACTTATATCACAAAATATTCGAGATTATTTCAATAATTAATCTTATCGAGTTACAATAAATAAAAGATTTATAAAAGGTTTACACTTAGTACTAAAACATTATTGCTGTGTGACTACAATGTTACATCCTACTATGGAACTTCCTATCAAATATTTGAGTGTAATGTTTGTTCCTGCTCTGGGTTCACAAAAAAGATGTTCAATGTACTCTATTATTTTTTTTTGTTTGTGTCCATGCCAGTGTTGGTTTTATTTTTTTATTTGGGCTTTATTCTGTACTCTACTAATATTATGGTCGTATTGACTGTTGATTACATATACATAATACAATTTTTGTAAAATTCTAATGGATGTTTCAAAAGTACAACTGAAAATCTAGTCTGTTGTAGGTTTCCTTATGAATGACATCAATGACGATATCTCACTCCTTTCGGTCGGCAAACGGTTGAATTCAATCTCCTCGCTCAAATTCTGGGTGTCTGAAGTGTTTTCATTTACTGGCCAGTGCTTGTGACTCGGTGCGTACAACACCAACAGCGCAAAGATGTAAATATTCCACATTCCATAAACACCAGTGAAAAATGCAGATGTGTACTCCAATTTGATGTTCTCGTCCCATTTCCACTGCCCCTCGGCCACTTGTCCCAGTATAAACCCAATGACAGTCAAAGCAGCGCACAGCAGTGTGGCCAACATCAAGAATTTGAAACGATATATGATTCCTTCATAATGCAAACGCCTCACTGAGCTCATTGTTGGTAGAGACTGGCGCTTTTGGGAGATATTTTTGAAAACTTGCCACACTAGGTAGCACAAGAACAAGAAATACACTCCAGTGCATATTCCAGCCAATATTATAAACGTAAGAGCAAGATTAGTGCCAATATCAGTCACCCATATAGAATAGAAAGGATTTCGCAGTTGTACTCCTCTTTCACACATATCAAAAATAAATAAAGATGTACATCCAATAGCAACAGCGCTAAGATGACGCCAATATTGCTTCAGAGAGCTTTGTGCCGAAGCTTCTTGAATTAGCATGTGTTCTCCAGCAAAAACGAGCCAGAATGAAAACAACATTGCATAAAATATGCCCTGCCTCATATCTCCCAGTAAAAGCATGAATGGTAGGTCATAATGTAATGTTAGGTACTCCAATGGCATATTTAGAACACAAACTGCAATTCCTAAGCTCAATAGCATCTTCTCAAGCAACACTGGCTTGCGTTCCAACATGTGTATCCTTCTCCAAAACCAAACAAGTATTGCTACAATACAAGGGAAGAAAACTGTTTTCAGTGACACCCAAACTTTAGTGAAGCCTCCATTTTGGTTGATGACGGTCAGCCACATATCTTGAATATGTCCTAAATTGGTGTTCATGTCAGGTTCATCAACTGGGAGTCTGACATTGAGTAGGTAGTAGTCGTGAAACAATGAGCCAAGTTCAAAAAGTGGCATTGGTGCGCAGTTATGCAGATAACCATCAGCTTTCACATCAATGTCACAGTCTAGATGACGTTTTTCGATAGACTGCGTGTATAGTTTCCACTCATCTTCCGGGTCCCCTTTGTTTTGGTAAGCCAGTCGTGCGTCTATCGTTACGACACTTCTAGGCTTTACTTCCATTTGCGAATTGTACGCAATATCGATTTGTAGCACTCCAATCAAGTTCTGTTGCCAACGCGAGTAATCGAGAATCTTGCTTTCACGCGGCACCGGCATTTGAAACGCGAACACGATATCAATTTCGGAAATATCCGGATCCAAATTAGCAAGGTCGACAGTCTTGCAGGAACCCTTGCCGCGATTATAGAACCACTTGGTTGTGTCATTTTTCACTGTAGAAGTATCTTTGCACACTGTTGCGAGTATATTTTGGAAACTCGCTGGCATGGGCGCGACCAATCCTCCTATGAGGAAGCATGTCAGTTGACATAGCAGCAAAAACGATACGAGCACGGCTAATTTACGCCCGCTTAGATTCTCGATGATAGTACCACTCATTTTTCTGAATACAACTATTAAATTTACAGTTTAAAATTCACATGAATAGAAATCCATTGTCCTTGTTTTTCGATTTCGACCATTGGACGCTTTGTGTTTGACAAATGAACTGAAATGACATGCGCAATAGTCTGTGTTGCCAGGTTAACATTAACTCGTTATTAACTGGTTATAACTATATATTATAAATAACGTTGCGAATAACGTTATATTGATTATTGAATACGCGATTCCATTTAGGTTATAAATCTGAAAATTAATAATATAATTGCTGTAGGTAGGTAATTAAATTTACTTTATAAAAAAATATCTTTCGTTTATTTTTATCATATTTGTTTTCGAACAATCACCTACAAAGCCCTGTGCTAGATCCAGCTGATCTCGTACCGTACCATACAGTTACTGTAAGCGTTAAATATGTCCACATTAAATTTTTGGTGTTGCTACTAATGTACTAATTCGTATTCGCTTCACCCTCTCCAAATCCCGTGGTTCCTTACGAAAATTCATTAATTTTACATTATTTTTTATTTTATTTTCCGTTGTATCCCCAAACGCTATTCCCTTTACATAAGTAGTATCATTAGTGCTACCGCTGCCCGATCCGAGCAAGCCGGAGCAGCATGAAGCTTGTTGCCCGCTCGGTAAGATTATATGTACTGTTTTTGGAGCCAACATATTTAAAAATCTCACTATATAAAAATATAAGTTTATTAATTTTTATAAAAATATTATTTCTAAATTATGCTCATTTAGTTGGTTCCAAAGCAGAGCAATATTCATTGGTGTGGCTTTTAAAGTTTCATTTTGCCATGTCTAGACTTATTTGCTCCGTATAATTAATTAGTCTATAAAAGCAGAAATGCTTTAGTTGTAGTTAGTTTAGCTTGATACCCATTTATTTTCACCAAATGTAGAATGCCTATGTAGTGTGTGGAAATTAATATTTAATTTAAATGGCGTAGAGGTGATTTTCCGTATGAATTAACTTGCTTTATATTAATTAAAAGCATGAATGAATTGGATTTATTTGCATACATACATGAAATAGTTATTTTTTTATTTAGTATAACTAATGTGTATAAAACAAGAGCAAGATCAATTGCTATATTTTTATTGATATTCGTAAATAAAGATGTTTCCGTTCTACTCTGAGAATATTTTACGAATTGTTAAAAAAATAAACATTAAATAAATTATTTATAAATCAACAATAGCTTGCCCTTGATTTATATTGAATGCATTATTTTGGTGAAAGAAAAATCTAATTGTATTTTAAAATTCCTATTCCTAACCGCACACAAATACAAACATACCCAATTTTTTTTGTTTTTATAATTGCGTTGTTTGTTTATGTTTGACATGTTCTGATTTTGTTTGTTGTTTTTTTCTTTTCCTC
The DNA here is from genome assembly GCF_027563975.2 of Plodia interpunctella. Classification (NCBI taxonomy): domain Eukaryota; kingdom Metazoa; phylum Arthropoda; class Insecta; order Lepidoptera; family Pyralidae; genus Plodia; species Plodia interpunctella. Next base: position 5,467,177 of record NC_071315.1, read on the forward strand.
ACAACCACTGCACGCTATCCCATTTTTGGTTAACACTATGGTGTTATTTTCGTCCTATCCTTTTACCGAACGGTTTTCTTTTACCCTCCCTTTTCCCGACCCGTTTGTGAACCCGCACACTGGACGCCGCTCGCATGCAGCCAAGGGACGCACCAACATCGAACTGAGGGAACAGTTCATTCTGGCTGATGGGGTGTCACAGAGCATGGCAGCGTTCCGACCGCGTACGCCACGTTCTAATACAAACACTCCTCCATCCACCGGACCGATCACTAAGGTAACTTGCTAGAAACTATTTTACCATTATTTAATTTAATTATTTTTCTCTCCTACAGGTTATATCTTAGTTATTATTTCGCACAAATACTACATAAATTGCACAGTAGTTATTATTGGAGGGAGCAATCGGTTTGGGATTTCATTTTTCGCTTTTTCTGTTGCAATTTGTACATGGATGTACTTGCATCCATTTGCAAGTTGTGCCTTCGTGAGTACAGCATGTGTTGAGCTCGTAGCGATTGGTCGTATTGCATTAGTGTGTTCAAGCTATGCGTTGATGCACAGGCTCGTGTAGTGTTTGGTGTTGTTTAGTGTACCTACTCATTGGATCCACTGCATTGGCGAGGTGGCACATCAGCGCATCCATATGGATATCATGGTAACGTATTTCGTTCATTCCCCTCCTGCTAGTCCCATCATATCCGCATTCTACAAAATTTTCGCGCGTGCGTCAACTAAACGTGTGGACTAATCGTAACGTTTCAAAACATCGTAAAAAATCGCGTTTCTACTAAAAGATTGGCACTATGAAGGCAACACTTAATGTTTTCAAGATCGTGTTCCCTTCCTTCCTTAATAAGAGTCCCGGTTTTGCATTGGTACGTTTAGCTGAAGAATTTATGGAGCAGCTGAAGCCGATATTTGAGGCTCTAAGGCAGCGGGAAGAGCTCCCGTGTTCCTACCCGCTGCACGTCGGGTCTACACACGGCACAAAGCAGGCGTTCATATATGGGCATTCAAGATCTCAAGGTTCGACAACGCCTGGCGCGCACCACTATACCCATCACCATGGATACCAGCCCTCACCAGGATACCACTGGGTAATAAATAGGTTATGTGATAGTAACGTGGTTGATCGCACCTTTGATTTCAAGAGTTCGGCAGCTAATTTTTTGTCTAATGTGTCATTGTGATTGTCTTAGTAAATTATAGAATTTGTACGTCAAGTCCTTCAATGCATGCTCATATAAAAATACTTTGTCTTTAGAAAAGTTTTAACTATGTGATTTTGAATCATCACAATGTTTATTCTTGATATTTAATAATGAATGAAACACATAGGTGAGAGAACGCACGGCCCGGTCAGTGCCGATGTCAGGCGGAGGCGTGGCAGGACGGGCCTCACGATCCTCACTCAGCGCGGGCACGCCTGACTCCCTTAGTGACAACGAAGCAGCTAGCGGACTTGGATCTAGATATAGAAAACCCAGCGTGCCAAGGTAAGATTGACCTACACTCTATGCTCGACAAAGTAAAAATAATCTTTATTTCTATTTAGTTTACCAAAATGAATACTTCTTATTTTTCAACATCATTATCAAGTTTTTTAATACTATTTTGCAGATCAACGCTAACGCCAGGAGGTTCTAGGCCAGGTTCGAGACCGGGGTCGAGGACGGGCTCGAAACCACCTTCTAGACATGGATCAAATCTCTCATTAGATAGTACAGGTTAGTGAATTAAAATAATTTACGAATATATTATTGCAATCTGTTTTAGTTATATCAAAAAAATATCTTTACGGTGTTGTATTGTATTATTACAGATGATGTCACAACGCCATCTCGTATTCCAATGCGCAAAGTGACAAACACACGAGCTTCAATAGCTCGCGCGGCCGCCACTGCTAGTAAACTCGGCGTGACGACGCCTAATGGCAACTCACGGCCGCGCACACCTACTGGCTTCTTAACGCCAGCCAGTGGAAGGTAATTATCGGTCATATTTGGTCATTTTGAATGAAGGGACAAAGACCGACATTATTTTGTTGTTTTCGATTTTGTTCTGTCTTTGTCCAGTAAAGTTACGAGATACGGAGAATTTTTTAAACTACAATTAAATTTCGTTATTTTCCTCATATTTCACTTTTTTTTTTACTTTATTTAATTACAATTAAAACTGGTGAAATGATAACGCACGGACAGGTACGGTAGCGGAGCCATGTACCGCACTTCAAGTATACCAACACTGGCACCCGTGCCGGCGCTACTGAGGTACACATTGAGAGTTTAATGGGTTGATTGTTCCGCCATACTCTTGCGATTCAAATTTGTGATTACTTGTGCTAACTTCAGTGCTTTTGTGAATTACCAATGTCATAATCTCGTCTTTGCAATGAAGACGGAATTATGGATTTCTTTACTTTATGTCCGTTCATATACATCATAAATTTTTGTCGCAAATGTTTCAAAATACACAGCGTTGATTTTGATGAGCACGTAGCTTAGGGTTTATCGGTAAAGTAGAGGCAGAGATGAGCATCTTCAAAACTTTGGGAGCACACTTGTATCATAGGCTCATGGACTACCATGCAGCAGCATTGTTTGTTATGTCCGGCCTTAGTCAATGGAAATAATGTATAGCATATTTCATAGCGGTGGTGGGAAAATCATTTCGAAGAATTTTAACTGATTAGGTTAAGTGCGATATACAAAGCAAAGCTAGCATGATGATATAGTAGTTAAAACTAATGTATTTTTTATTGAAGTGAGCTACTAACAACACAGAAAAGGTATCGAGTTAATTTATTAATAAAATATATTTATTTTTCCTTTCCGCATGCATCGATTACGAAAATGGATAAAACAGTTCAACACATTCCCAGCCATCATCAATGGCTTCTGAATATCCTAAATCCCAATCACACAATCACCCAGCATTCCAAACTCCAGGTTCTACTAAAATTCCTATTTATGTTGGAAATCGTTCACAAAGATCGCCTTCAGTTGAAAGGCGAATTAAAAAATCCAACAAATCTCAATCTAGAGAGGTTTCTCAAGAACCTAGTCCTACTTCCCAAGATCCCTCAAGAAAATCCGAGCAGAGAAGTCCCGAAGACGACTCCTCACTGTTCAGCATATCGGGAATGACAAGCGACAATGAATATGAAAGCAATATAAGCGAGTCGAGTGGCGAAGCCTCAAAGCCAACCCAACGAGATGCCAAAGGGTACAAGCCTGTAGAATGCTAGCTTCGATTTATGCTCGATTATTTTGACTTTGAATTTTGGTATTTGTTTTTGTCGTCATTTACATCTAGTCAAGTCACCCGATATCACATCATGTTTCAATGTCATCCCTTTTTTACGAATCCATTCATCATTCACACACCCCCGCCGTATGTTTCCATGCAATGTATTCAGTAACTAACATTTGCTTCATTTTTGATGTCACTAACTATAGGAATTATAGGAATAATTCAATCTAGCTTGAGAAGCACATCATATTTTAATGGATTAGTTTTATCCCATCACAATAAAAGAAACATTAAGGTCATGCACAGCTGTACGCTTACTACTCACACATCACCGTGATCTCATAAATTTAATTGAGCTTGGTTTGTCATGCGCCTTAATTTAAAATCGTAAAATTGCAATGCTCAATGGGACACCAATAGCCTTTGCTTTTTAATGATAATATATGTACCTTGCATAAATAAATTGCAGCTTTAATGTGCACAGAAAATAATTCTATACATATAAATATATAACTTTCCTATCGTGTAAATTAATTTCCTTTTCACTTCTGTGATTAAGATACACGTGTGAACTAATATTATTTTATGCTCATAGTGAATTTAAGCTTTGTATTCCTACACATAAAGTTCAAAACTGTAAAGCAAATAAATAAATGTTCTATAGTTTAGAGCTTTATATGCATTCTTCAAAATACACGTGTATCTTAGAATGTAACATTGTCTACTTTCTGCTATCCTGTGACTAATTAATCTTTATTATCTTTGTGTGCTCGCTAACCCCATCTTAGAAGCGGGTCGTTTGCCTCAACCGATGGACAAACGCCCGGCCGGAGTCGCATCCCCGTATTAAAGGATCACCATACTAACTGTAATCTCAATAGGTAATTCATACTAAACTACTATGCTTTTATAGTTTTTCGTTTGTATTGTTGTTCTCTATAGGTAGTTTTAAAATTGAATGTTTTGTTTGCTTGTGGTTGTTTCGTTTTGCTTAGTGAAGGTTTTGTAGTTGTTTTCCAAATTAGATTAGTATTCCGAATTGTTTTTTGTGTAATTTTCTTTTTTGGGTTGTATTTGTTGATTTTTAGTGCTTACATAATAGACTTACCCTGTTATTCATAAAAAAATATATATACTTTAGGTTAAAGTATGCTTCACCTTTTTTATGAATAACAGAGTAAGAATTGAATAGCGTGTAATGTTTTGTTATTTTAAATGTAGGCAAAGAACGCCGTCGGGAAGTACTACACCGGTTCGATCAGGACAGCAGACCGCCGTGACGCGGTTACTGCGGAAGCCTTCGGATGCGTCTGACAACGGCGCCCCCGCCACCCCCACTTCCCGACGTGGAACTCCAGCATCTTCACGAACAACGGAGAAACGCGAACCATTCCGATTGTAGACGATATTATAAACAAAATGCCAATTTAACGCAATCATAGCGTTATTTTTAAATATATTATTAATTTGAAAATAATGCCGTGATTGTTACCTATGATATGCTAGTCGCTGCGATAGTTAGTCAATTTGTCGCTCAGTTTTTTTCGCAAATTTGTAATCGTATTATACGCCAAAATAAATTTAAATGTACCCCACCATTCAAAACGTAAGTCGGAGCGGCTAGCAAAGCATGGAGGCAAGTGCCCATTTATTATATAAATAATAATACTAACAATGAATTAACCAATTCGCGAATTAAGCCAAGCTTACAATCGAATTTGCGAATGTGGCTTTTTATTTAAGTGAAAACAATAGATGGTAGTAGTAAAACTTAAAGTCTGCACTTGTTGCCTTGTATACTTATTTTTTTTCTACGATTCGTGCGTTATTGTACACGTTGGACTATTTTATTTATTTTGTGCTGTCAGTATTCCCCATTACGTTCGATTTTTAGCAAATTATCAAAACTTTGTGAATATTCCCCCTGTTTCTCTTATTTATTGTCAACGTTGCCATAATTGTTAGTGTATGTTTTGTATGTTATACGTATTAGCGTCTCTGCGGAGACTCGGAAAAGTGTGATTTATAACCTTTTTTGTAATATTTTCTTTTAGGGACCATTTTGTTGATGAACTAAGAAGATAGGAGATTGTTGGTGACTGCTTTTGACATAATCGCAATCTGACTCATAGTTACGCCAGACTATGTTCTCCGATAGAAGTGTTGAAAGATGTCACTTACAATATGTTAAGGTGATAATAGCATTATTTATAAATATTTTCTTTTGTAATGCACAATCATGGTTTCATTTAGATTCTTTTTGTGTTCAATTTTTGTTGTGATGTATTTCTATCTACCGATCTTTATCGTACATTTATGTATATGTTAATTTTTGCACAATTTATTGTTGTGAAGGTATCTTTCAGCAGGTAAATGGCAAGTGCCTTCGACTGTCGCCAGAGTCGCTGGTATTTGTTGTGTTTATCGAAAATATGCTCATGTTAAATTCCACAGCGGATTTTTATTTTTAAGTGAATTAACTGAAGTACACGTTGTCGCAAAAGACATTTACTTAATAAAAGCTAAGTTCTACTTTTGTATAAGAAGTAAAATGCTTCTAAATGTAACCTTCCTTGATTTATAATGTTAACCAACTTTCTCATGTTAATTTTTTATTATTATAAATCTGACTCTATTCTTAAGCCATTCATTTATTATTAGAGTTATTAAACTATTAATCTGGTCATTTTTATTTAAATCATTGTTGTATTTGTTAAATATAAAATCAAAGCAAATTTACTAAAGAGCTTGCAATTTTTGTATAAAATAATGATCCTGAACAGCCGCAGTCTTAAAATCTCATATTGATTTCAAAATATAAAATAAAGAATAACAAACATTATGTGCTTGTTTTATTTATTTCACGATAGTAACTGTCGTCCAACTGTTGGACTCCTGCTTTGTAGCTGTATCATGAAAGAAAATGAAATTCAACAATATCAGGAATTTCTTGAAATAAAACTCGTAGCACGTGATTGCCTCCATTCAGTCTCAATTTTTTGCACGATGCCGTGTAAGCATGGGAAAAAGACAGGATGTGGACGTAAGTAACGTGCTATGCGTTTATATGTTTCGTGGTAGTCCAATAAAGTCAGTAGTCATAATACTGTGTGAATAACACAATTGAGAATTCGGTGCACTATTACATAATCATAGCTAATCGACAAAATGTAATTGATCATGATATATGCATGATCAGATAACTAGCTTGTAATATTTTTAACAAGAAACTAACACATCATTACTCCCGTTAAACGGAGAACCGTTAATCACGAATAACAGCGTTATTTAAACACTGGCAATACAATATTAAATGTCGAATGGTGACAATTGTTTTTGTTTGACGTTTTCTATTTGACATGTCATGAGTAATGGATGATTCGTAAGATTTGTTTTCATCACTTCAATAAAATAATAGCTATAAAGAAGTTAATATAATTGTTAAATAATATGGTTGGCTACAACATGGATGGACCAGCGAGGGACCGAGTTATGCGGTTGATGGAGGATAAAGATCGTATAGAGCGGGAGATAGCTGAGTGTAATGCGGTACTTGAAACCAATAATGTTGGGATGTCCGACCCGCTAGTGGACGCAGAAGGCTTTCCGCGAGGAGATATTGACGTCTACAGGGTCAGGCATGCCCGGCACCGTATAATCTGTAAGTAATTCCTCGAGTAATCCTGCAAGCCTATCCTCAATTTTTACGGAACTATTCAAATGTCACTCAGTTCTACTTAGGAACCTGAAGTTTGTATTAAAAATTTATTGGTACCAATTTGTGGTGTATCAATGGTCGCGAAAACATATTCGCAAAATAAAATATATGATATTTTATGTGAACTATCACATATCATTATCACATCATACAAAATACTAATTTTGTATGACTCCTGAAGGGCCTTGCGGATAGTGTGACCTGAGAAAAATAATCCGAAAAGCTCACATAATTTACCTTGCCCATTATACTACAATTTGACCTAGTTAAGCAGCCAGCAACTAAACAAGAATTCTAATTGAAGTATGAATGAAAATCTGTAAAATCAAAAACATTTTCTCACAGGCTTACAAAATGATCACAAAGAGATAATGAAAAGGATAGAGAGAGGTCTCGCTGAAGTACATTCAAATCTGATTGGAGCTAATGGCGAAGGGCCTTCAGTGCCACAGCCTATGGTCAATGGGAACGGTCATGTCACTCACATACCTGTGAATATCAGTCATTTGAGCATTGGCCACCAGAATGGAGACAGTAATGATAGGCCATTTGCAACAGTTGGACCTGTTCATGATGGGTCTCCTGCTGATGTTGCCGTGAGTATAATATTTTAATTGCATCTCCGGTATAATATAATGTCATCAGGGACTCCAAATGTTAACAAACACACTCTCGAGCTAGGATCTGTATTCGGTATATTAACATTGTATAGATGCAAGTCTTAAGTTTATGTAATTTTTTTTTTGTGGAATAAAAATATTTTCTTTCTTTCTTAGCCTTTAATATCAGCCTACTCGTAAATCCGCTACTGATGCAGGTTAATTTGCACCCACTTCTAATTCTCAAATGGAAGAAGCAAACAAATTTAGAAAATTTGTATTCTGCTTTTAATTTTTTTTTTTTTTTGGTAGGTTATATTTTATAATAAACATTTTCCCTGATATTAAATTATCAACAATCATTGAAATAGAGTTGATAAAATCTGTTTATATTATTTTAGTTTTTTGCCTGATTTACGAGTAGATGATGATTTCGAAATTCTAGCTAAGCATGCTATTTCATTTTGACAAAAGTTTTACATTCATAATTTCCAGGGCCTTACAACGGACGATGAGATCCTCCAGTTCGGCTCCATCAACCACACAAACTTCTCAGACATGACCCAGATCAACGATCTGGTGTCCCACTCCGTTGGACAGAGGATCCATGTTAAAGTGCGGAGACAGGAGCATGTGCTCACACTTACAGTGGTCCCGAGGCCGTGGCAACAGCCTGGTTTGCTTGGGTGCCAGATTCGAAGAATTATGTTATGAATTTTAGATGTACATACCAATTCGCAAAGTGTGATTTGGTGAAGCGTTTATTATCCGTTCAATTTATTGTTTACTAGCTTTTACACGAAGCCTTTGCCTTTGAATGACCCAGTGCCGTGTCATTGATAATGTCCATTCCAAATTCAATCAAAAAATCCTTAACAAATGTCCATTTCACGCATTGGTACATACATCGTATTTTATGTATTTACTTTGTAAATTTAGTATGTTTATAATGTAAATGTAAATATTTATTATTTCTATGTATACTGATATAATAAAGTTTACCACTTGGTACTGGCTCTCAGAGCATTTCGACCGCTGCGGTCGCGCTGTCATTACAATTTTTCAAATTTTAACAAAGACAAGAATTAGTTTTACTATGTGACTTTACAATAATTAATCTGTACTGTAATTTACAGATCGTAATGACAGCGCGGCCGCAGCTGTCGAAACGCTCTGAGTACCACCTAATAATTATATTTTACACCAATTGGTAGCTGAATTTGAATTAATCGTCTTCAGAAGTCTTATCTGTTGAATGTTCAGGATATCCTAATTCCTAACACTATAACTTCCTAAACTGGTTTCCTAAGTTTGTTTATATACTAGTCGACTATTGACAATCGGTGCACAATTTTTTACGCCGTTATACTAAAGTATCTGAGCCGATGTGTTATATTTAGATCTTCCTAACATAAACAATTCAACAAAGTTTTTGAGGATGTATGTGTGCATGTTTGTACACTTTCACGCAAAATCTACTGGATGGATTGTTATGAAATTTGGTACACGGGTAGAATATAACCTGGAATAAGACATAGGGTACACTTTTCATCCTGAAATTTCCACGGGAGCGAAGCTCCGGGGAAAGCTAGTTGTAAATGAATCAATAAAAATTATTTGATTGAAAATCTGTTTACTTATAAAAAGTTTATTACAAAATTGTACTTAAAACCTGCAATGTTACAAAATTAGCGATAAGGTGCATTTCTTTGTATTAAAATCTTAAAAGTTCTTTGAAAGTACATCGTATGTTCCATCCAACGCCGCACCGTCGCCGAGCTCGACACATGCCGAGCGCATGTACCGCAATGATAAACCAGCAATGTATATATAGCGAATCCGCCAAAGTTTGGCAAACTGTACGACGACAGTGTGGAGCCGGTTTTATACATTTATAAAAATAAGTTAAAAATAAATTTTGTGATTTATAATCATGGCCTTGGATTTTTTCTTCACCAGTTGCAGCGTCTCAACCTTTTTGTCCGTAATGATATTGGATTCTTCAGAATCTTCCTCGATTTCTGATTCCGAATCCATGTGCTTCATGGTGCAGTCGAAATAAAGCTTGTCCTCCACCAGTCTGTAGTCGGGCTTTGTGATTGTGCCCCGGACGCAGTCGTGGTAGTGGCAGACTATCTTTTCTTGCTCATAGGTTTCACAGGAACCTGGGAGTAAATTTGTTTACTGATTAGTAGTAATTATGATGATGCTATTTTTTCCCGTAGAAATTACTGGTTGGATTTGATGATATATTTTTTTTTGTTTTGTATGTACTGGTTGGAATTTTTGAGTAGGTATATAGTCAACTATAGACAACTAAATATAGACAACTTAACGAATTAAGATTTGAACACGTTACAATTCGTGCCACGAAAGAAGAAACCGACATGTCTATTGTTAGGTAGACCATTTTATAGAAAAAATAATACTTTTACAACTTCCCGGACCATCTCATACAAAGTGGCAGATTGAGCCTTGTAAAACTCCACGGTGACGGACAAAAGACATTACCAGTGTCCAATTCTCGTGTAGGTACCTATTATGTCTAATACGCAATTCACTTGTGCGAGCGGAACGGAAGATGTGAAAAAGTGTGTAGTATTTCTGACTACGGTACCTGGTCTCTGCACCCTGACAGTGAGCACTGCCCGCTCGGGAGCCATGTTCTTGAAGTAGACGAGGTAGCAGGCCAGCATCGTGCCCGTCCTGCCTCGCCCGTGGCGGCAGTGCACGCCCACCACCTGACAAAATATAGATGAGCATGTCGCCCGCGTGATTTCCCACGGGAGAAGTTATTTTTCCGAGTCTGAAACGGTTCTCCGACAATGACACGCAGAAGAGTTCTGTCGTTCAAACGCCCGATGTCGATACATTCTGTCGACGAAACGTACGTAGACGAAGCAATTGTCGGAAACCAACTTTCCTACTTTCGTATTTATGATATTAGGATTAGGATAAATGAATGGAAAACACACTCGACTTTCGCATATACTATTATATTAGTATATATATATATTAATTACCTATCTTTCTTAGCCCAGTCCAGAATCTGCGTAATAAATATCTACTAATTTTGAAGAATCGTCTTTATCGACGTATTTCCTCATAGCTGAGGGTCGTGGGTATTACATGGATTGAAACACACAACTACTTTCTTGGCACTATTAATGTAGTGGTTTGTCACTGCCTTCTTCGGTATTTCACAAGCAAGTTAATAATCAACCAGTGTGCAGATTTCCTCACGATGTTTTCCTTCACCGGAAGCAGGTGGTGGTCTATAAAAACTATTGTTTGAGTCACATTGGTACACAAACTCATGTAGGATTCAAACCTGGGTGGGACCTTTCGATTCACAGGTGGGCGGATAAGGATCGGTTGTGATCATAAAAGTAATCGTTGAGGATATATAATGATTAGGTATCATTGATCGGTGCTTTCGATTGTGATCTTCTGCGAATGCAGACACTACAGAAAATCTTAAAATTACTAGAAATTGGGTCACTGAGCAATAAAAAAAGTTGTATTTACCTCTCCTCTGATCTCGGCTCGTTCACATATCTCAATGAACTTCAAGATCTGCTTCAACGTCGGCGTCCCAAACTCCTTCACTCTGATCTCGGACCAGCCCAGCTTCTTCTCACACTGCAAAATGGGGGGTCTCCTCTCTGGAGATAACGTTATCAAATGATCCACCCCTGCATCCGATATATAGTTTAAATTCTCCACCGTCTGAGGCCATCCCATAGCGGCGATTTTGTTTTCAATAAACCATGAGAAATTGTACGGGGGATAGCATTCGTACTCTTTCTTTTCGGGTATTGGCGTCTCTTTTTTCTCTGCTTCTTCTTTATGCTCGTCTGCGTATTTGTATAATAGCTTCGCTAGTTTTACATTCGGTCTGTAACTTATCATGTTTAGGACTTAACAGTTAGGTACTTTTTATTTCAGTCTTAGATAGTAGGTGGATGGTAGCGTTAGTTTGATATTTTAATCCACATTCAATAAAACCTGAAAATAAAATAACAATTATAGTAAATTAATGAAGATTGCCATTGAATACTTTTTTTCTTTGAAACAAAAACAAAATGGTGGTAAGTAAGTACTTATGTCCTCCAATCTGCAGTCGTACAATACTTTAAAAAATTCACAATTCAATTTTAATTTCATCATTCGTGTACTTACTTACCTAGTCCAGTAGGTATTTTAGGCTCAATCTCAATCCGAGGTCGATGCACTATAATTATCCTTAAGGTAAAGGAACTTGAAACTTTCATTTTAGAATGAGAAAATATAAATATTTACCTTTTTGTGAATCGGTTTTCACATCACGAGTTATTCTTTATTTATTAACTATCCATTCACACACAAACCTATCGTCACTTCCGAAACAATACAGAGCAATATAATTTTAATACAGCGCTCCTCAAACTGTCATTGTTACTGTCAGTATTAGAGAAAATGGAGGGAGTATAGTAGTACTTAGTGGAAAACTCAGGCACGGCGTTTTCTCCTTCCGCCTAGCAAACCCAAATACTTGAAGGATCCGTACCCAAAGGGAAAAATGTTGCTCTTATTAATTTTGCTCTGCTGTCTATTAGAACTACTGAAAAAAAATCACAAAATGTGTATACTTACCCATAAATGAATAATGTTATTGCGAACACTGGTGTCAGATTTTATTCAAGTCGCCTAACGGCATAAACACTAGTGGAATAAAGTGTCAACCACCTTCTCTTAAGAAAAAAAGCTTTTACAGGTTGATCACTTAAAAAAATAAGAACGCATACCCATTTTTTATAGTTTTTGTCATATTTTGAGAACATATGTTCGATCTATTTCAACACTGCTCCGCCAGACGAGTCTTCGAGTTTGGACGCGTGCCATCTTGGCATCAGCTTTGACATTTGCTGAAGCACCACCTACTGCCAATTGTAAATACTGATTGGATTGGATACTTTGACCCTTGTGTTGCGATATCATCTTGTGATTGTCCTCATAGTTACCTCCCATGGTGATTTCGGGATAAAAACTTGCCCTAAATGCTATTTCAGATTTCTATGAAACCAGTCCAGTGATATTTACGCGATTGAGTAGGTACCTAATAAACATCATACACTCACCTTCCAACTTACGCATTTATAATATCATTGAGATTACGTCATTTTTATTGTTTCTTCTTTAGTTATAAAGTAATTATGTACGAATTTTTTGACGATGAACGATTGGTGTTGAAAATTCGTCGTGGCACCAGCTTATTGTAAAAAAACTCGCATTTTATATCTTTATACTGGTCTCGACTCAACGTTATTAAACTTCATAATTTCCTATCATGCCGGTTCTACACTATCGCGGACCAGTTCGTCAAACTTTGACGGATTCGTTACACATATTGCTGGTTTTTTAATGCAGTAAATAGAAGTACTCATACAAACTACGCTATGTTTTTATGTAGTCTTTATCAGATCGGATAAATACACTTGTGTGTGTAAACTTAAACGAGATATGTACAATAACCAGATTTCTGTAGGACTATATTAAGAGCTATAACGTCACACTTCAGTTTGCCAAGTTCCCAAATTGATGGCTGCTGGAACTGCAATATACCTACCTACCTAATTATAATGAAGATACTGCGCGGTAACTATTTACAGACAGGAACTTATAAATAACATAAATATAGTGGTGACAACATTGAACTAAGCTAACATTTTATCGATGTGTGGCAAAAATACATAACTACCTAAGCATATTTACATATTTTTTTTCTTAATTACATTCAAATACTTAATTTATTCAGAATTTCTTTATAAAATACAGACCTTTTCTTGGTTTATAAGAGATAAAGTGCTAAAACAGAAAGAAGTAAATTTAATTTACTAAATCTTACTAAGGTAAACAAACGTAAGAACTTTTGTAAGTAGGTACCACATCTTCTTTTTAAGTCTTGGTTCTTTATTGTACAGCCGTGATGTCATTTTCACACTGTACTTAATTTCTTGTTATGTAATAAAGTGCATAAACGTACCCAAAGAGATTACTGCAGGCAATTGAGACAAGACAAGGAAAAACAATTGGCCCTTAACCTTTAACTTTATGAAATTCTTGATTGAAGGAACAGTCGATGCTCGGAGAAAGAAAATCACGAGGGATCATGAAGCCGTTGAATGAAGGGCCGTGTTGTATTTAGAATGGTAAAACGATGGCAGAGGACACACAACGTGTATGATTGGCCACCTGCACTCAGAAGGATCTGTATGACGCCACAGATAATGCTGAATCGGCGGCATCCTATTAATCTTCATAAATGATTCGCCGAGACATGTTAAGAAGAATAATACTTGATCGTTATGATGTTAATAAGACATCTAAAGGGTTACCAGCTAACCTGTCCCTCAGGAGTTACGGGGAACTAGGTGAAATGGTCCTAGTATGGGTTGACTGATCACGCGTCTGGTGCTCGCACAGGCGTCCCCAAAAAGTAATAAAAAAAGCGAAGTTGCTCAAATGAAAAAGTTTAAAGTTAAAAAAGAGGTTTATTAAAAGGTAAATCAAACAACTTTCTTGGTGCTCTCCTTGGCAGTTTCAATGAATTCCTCCATCACGTCACCGCTCACTCCGAACTTCAGGGGGTTGTCCTCCGTCAAGTACTCGAAGTATTTCCCAACTGCCTCTTCGTGCTCGGGGAAGTCCAGGGATCCTGATGAAAGGATATAGTAAATTAGCAGCACCCCGTGGTGTTACCGGCGGCGGCGTAACTATTTAAAAAATGCACAGAAGTTTTTTTAGACACAGTAGCGCCATCTACTTTATAATGAGCCATTGACTATCAGACTTTTCGACCCAATTCCACGGGAATTGCGTATTTTCGGGTTAAAAAGTATGCTATATGCTAAACCATGAGCTTCCTATACCAAATTTCATAGAAATTGGCCCAGCAGTTTGAGCGTGAAGAAATAACAAAAGATTACTTTCGCCTTTATAGTATTAGTGGATTTATAAAGAGTAGATGACAAAAAGTAGAAAAACGGTCACTTAACGGCTGAGGAAGGCAATGGAAAAACGCTCATCTGAGCGAGATAATATTTTATTTGCAAAACTAAAAAAAAAATTGAATCATACACAAATTTATAATAGAGTGCAAAGCCTTGCTACACACTTCGGCGAACTCCAAACAGATATTAAGTGACTTTTTGTTACCGCAAGCAATTATTTTATTACTTCCAGTAAAAACCACCGTACTTATTCCGATAGTGTATAGTCGGCATTACAGTCATAAGTGAAGCAATGATAGAATGCGTACATAAATTCGTATCGAAATGTGAAAGATCCTCCAAATTCCAAAATTCACAATGTTTTTACGATTTTCAGGCATTTCGGATATATAACAATTTAATTAAAAGATTAAATCAGTTATGTAATATTTAGGTTGATTAAAAACTAGCTAAGTTATCCATTATTTCTAACCTTTAAGCATATAAGTTTAAGGATAGGCAATTTAAAATTAATAATCTCTAATAAGAAAATGTTAAATACAGATCACGATTATTTAATTTGGATTGGCGCCAAAACTTTTGCAGTATTGAAACATTGTATAATTTTATGCGTATTGTCCCAGATGAAAGTGAAATTTGGTGACGTTTTGGTAAAATTATTTAAGAAAACAATAGGATATTATAAAAAAATAGGAATTAAAAAAATAAAAGGAAAAAATATCGTTTCCCGTACCGGGAATCGAACCCGAGCCTCCTGGGTGAAAGCCAGGTATCCTAGCCACTAGACCATACGGGAGATAACAAATGTACCGAATTAGTATTTGGATGCTGCTTGCTGCTATTGAGATGGCTATTGGCCCTCGATAGTAATGTGGGTGTTCGATATGAATGAAGTTATTAAGTTATTTGGAAATAAAATATGTAAATCTAAATTTGTATTATGTATTATTCGATCAGTTTGATTTTACTAATAACTATTACGGCTATAAATTCAAGGTCGTAATGAATGTGTGAAATAAAATATGAAAAATGAAATAAAGAAAAGATGATTATCTGACGCCAAACGGGTTCATTGAAACATACATAAGTACAACACAGACAAAAAGAAAAGAACGAAAAAGGGAAAATGACCAGTTTAAAAAACGGTTGGCTGACGGATACCCTTTGCTAGCAACTACAATGAAACGTCAGCCACATTCACAATGTCACCGACAGGAATGTCGCTTAATTTGGAAAAATTATATATCAATTAATATTAAAAAAAGTAAGGGGACCAAATAAAAAGAAAATCTAGTACTTTAGAATAATATTAGGAAAATGGCTCTTAAAAACTCACCAGGCCTGATCATCCTGATGACGTTCATCGCCTGGTCAGGAAGGAACCGGTGGAAGTGGATCAGGTAGCTGGCCAGCATCACTCCGCTGCGGCTGCGGCCTTGACGGCAGTGGACGCCGATCACCTAGACGAAGACTGTGTGTTAGTAGCAGTCGTGAGACCCACATTTGTTGGGCTGTATTTTACTAATGTTAACAACTTAAATAGTACAAAAAAAACCCGACTTTCAATATTAACTTCGCTACAACTTTTGAACGACTGAACCGTGATTTTGATCAAACATATCTAAGAACCATCACATAAAAAAAACCTAATCCAAATCGGTTCACCCGTTGATGAGCTACGGTGCCACGTACACAGACACAGTTAGGGGTCCAACTTATAACATCCCTCTTTTTGCATCGGGGGTTAAAAACAAAATATGGACTGGATGAATAGGTTAACAATAAATTATGTCAATAAAGACGTGACGATCTTTGGAGTCAAAATGCATTAATAAAGTAAATTGGCTAATAATGAAACGATCAATTAAAGTTACATTTAATTATTGTTATTTAAACACCTTATTTTTTACCAGTCAAGTAGTGCGCTTTGGAAATCGACAGTAGATTTAGCTTAGACTTCTATATGTGATATTTAATCCATGTACAGAAGCTGCTTAGTAAGTAGCTTCTGTACTTGGATGATGATAATGTATTTAGTACTTATTATATATTTATTATACATAGTACTTATTTCTAAAAAAATATATTATATAATAAAGCGATAAGTACTGTCCCCCGAATATAAAGTTACCCTGCGTGGATCTTTATGCCGCGGTAATAGGGAAGAATTTGCAATGACTTTCGGCTATGTTGATGTGCTGTCGACTGTGCTTGATATGTTGATGGTTTCAAACACACTTTTCTTTAGATGTTTTAAAAGTGAGTCAATGTAACTACCTACCTATTAAAATAAAATTTCAGGTAGAGTTTATGCGATAAATGTTGACAGACGAACGGAGGGTAAATGGGGCAAGATGTTAATGAACTAGCAAAACGCAGAGGTAGAGGTCGTTGTCATAATATTTTCAATCTGGGTCACAAACTTACCTCGCCATTTTTATCTGCCCTTTTACAAACGTCAATGAACTTCTTTATCTGCTCTGTTGTGGGAATTTCAAACTCTTCTATGGGTATTTCTGTCCATCTTAACCTCGGAATATCATCAACTGGTGGCTTTTTATCCGCTGTCAATGTGACCAAATGCGTTATACCCTGGTTGGTTAAAAACTTCAAATTTTCTTTATTTCTAGGGAAGGCCATAGCGGCCAATTTTTTAGGAATAACCCATGAGAATTTTAATGGTGGATATGCGTCAACTTCAATCTCTGGAAATGGGTTTTCTGGTATAATAACTGTTAACTCATTTCTGATTTCTTTTTTCGCGCCAGCGAGGTGCTTGTCGTCTTGCTCCGTGATGTCTTCCATCCTAGTGTACACGTGATACTCTTCGTCGGCCATGTTGCACTTCGCTTTCACTGTCACGGAAAATTAAAAAGTTAATTTGGCGCCAACTTTTAAATAATATTTCTCAAACGTGATTTTTCTTATAAATTAATACGAACACTGGCACTTTACACAACTGCAGTTATTTTTTCTGTGGACCATCGGTCTGGGATGGTTATTGTTGACTGACGAAAGGGCGGCAAAACTTGGCACAATCACCTATTTTCTGGAGGAGGATGTAACATTTATTTCTGGAGGCCCACCTTGGACTACGTTAAACATGTCAATGCCAAGGTAAACTTTCGTTTAATTTTGAATCTTACTGGCTGGAAAATAAAGGATTTTGTATTGCAATATTTTTGTTTTACATCTACATTTTGTGTTGGTTGATCGTAAAGCATTTACGCCAAAACATCTGTTGTCGGACGTCGTTATAAAAAAATAATGTGCTGTAAAGATGAATTAGATACCAAAACACGGATTTGTGTGACGATGTCTACAAAAACAAAACAGATGACGCCTGTGCCCAAGATTTATTTCAATGAGCAATGACGTCGGTATACAAACTTGCTGTCAGTCAGTACCTAAATGTGAACGAGACGGGAACATCATTTGCTCTGCGTAGACAGTACCACATTGAAATAAATAATACTTCAGTCCTACGTGTTCGTTTACGATAATGAAATATTTATGTACACATATTCGCTATTCAGCATCATATCAACCTCGAAAGTCACAGCTTCAAAACCGTTTTTGCCAAATTTCCTAGTTACAGCCTACCCCCATAAAAACAGTCCTGGTAAATATGTAGTTATTTGCATGTAATATATATTTATACCAAAACAATACTTACATCAGTCTCGTTACGCTCGCAGACACTGAAATTAAAACTAACACTGATACATCACCTGCATATAGGCACATAAAGATTTATTATTATTAAACGTATTAATAACCATGCCAAATGCGACTTTAAGCACTAAAGAATAAAGTGCATATAAATTTTGGCATACATGTAGATGTTGGCATTGCTTGGCTTCAGATATGGGCTAAGGGCTAGTCAGAAAGATTGACGTGATATTGGCTGATGACAATTATTACCACACGGATAACTGTGTCATGTATCATGTTCTGTATACGAATACAGAAGATGGTAATAAGTGTCATAGTGCATTTAAAATGATAGTTTTGTATAGCGAACTTTAACAATATATTAACGAAACTTTATTATTTAAATAGCTGCTGACGTTTCAACGATTTTGCAGCGGCCTTTTCAAAGTGTTAATTAAGTTAAGTCATCTAAGAATAATAAAAAATAATTTGACACTTTTGTGAATTTAACAAAAATAGCCTAAAAATCCATTTTATAAATAATCGATCGATTTAACTAAAAATGTTCTACAAAATAAGAACATTTTCAATTGAGGTTAAAAGGAGTTGACAAAAAAAAACAGTACGATTTTAAATATGAATATATTTTATTACAACACAAGTGCGCTAGTGTAAATATCGTATTTCCTAAATTATGTAATAATTAGACAAAGATCATGTTTGGACCATCATTTTGAGCCAATCAAATAGTTCCCTTCTATTAAGGCAAGTACAAATCGAGAGCGCATTTTATACTTATTTATTACTACTTTATACTTCATATTATATAATATTCAAATGTGAAGTTTCTAACAAGAACACATCTTGCAAATATGAACATTATGGACCCTGTCTTAATTCTAAGGAATGTATTAAATTTACCCAAAATAATTTAATTTCAGGCATTTAAATTCACGTGGTAAAAAATAAAATACGGATACGATAAAGACGGTGACATTTTCTAATTAAAATTAATGTTACGTACAATAAAAACGAATGCTCTCGACATATACACGCCCTTATATAAAATCGTAATACTAAAGGCAACCTATAATATAAAATAATTAAGTACATTAAACATAAAAGTACAAAATGGTGTGATAACATAAATACATGAAAACATGATTCCAATACTGATACCTAAAATATAAAATTACGAATATTATAAGAACTAATAAGAATTTCAACATTACAAGTCCATGATTTCATTTTTCTTAAAATAAATCTTCCGAGTTATATAATAACACCTTAAAAATTAAGTCTGTTATATAAAATGTAGGGTATGGTATGCCTCAAGGTAGTCTACTGGGTCCTTTATTATTCATTTTAGTAAATTAGAAATTAATAACCAAACTGAATGTACAAATCAAATTTATATATATATATATATATATATATATATATATATATATATATATATATATATATATATAATATATAAATAACGACACGTATAAACGAATAATAATATTGGATCTTAGTAGTAAAACAAGTACTGTGAACTCGGAAAACTTATATTTGTGTTTTAATACAGCCGTCTAAATGCTGTGTGTTTTCCTATATTCCTTTAATGCCGTTTCTAAAATAATAATTGCCACTATCGTAACTACCTATTACTAAATTTAGCTGTAATCATTCGGGAAGGCTATATTTACAATGATACTTAGCTACAAATTGCATTAGCAAAATCCAGCAATATTGGATATTTTATTCGCAAGTGTAATCCTACAATTTTAAGGCACAAAGCTTATATTTCTTTCGCAATTGGAGATAGCCTAATAGTTTTTCCAACCAAATCTTAGATTTGATTTTTAACTAGTTTCTTTTAGTTAAAAACTTTTCTCGATTTTAAAATCACATAGGATGGATTTTTTTATTCGCTTAAACCTAATGATAATACTCAGCTGTGATCTTGTATGAATATGTAATGTGTATGTTTATAAAGAGTGAAAATTGTATTTTAAATGAAATACATTTTTATTGGCTGGCAACACTGTGTGGTAAACAGCAAGTGTTGCCAGCCAAGAGCACACAGCGCGCTCATTTATTTTCTACTTCTTATAGACAGACTGTACATACATACACATATAACACGGGTAGACAATGAAATAATAGGCTGTGTCAAGCATTTAAAATGCCATACAATGAGTTATTTACTGAGAAGCAAAGTATAAAAATATTCATTATAATCATTTATTCAAAATTTTCTTTAATAAAATTTATGTAATATCAATTCATATCATCTACCCACGAATTAAATATCGAGCTAATTAGAATTGCGAAAAGTGAGCATGTTTGGTCTTACTGTGGATATTTTATCTCTCGAAAACCAGTTATTGATAGCATTAAAATAAATGCCAGAATGGACAGTCCAATACTGAAGCACTGGATAGGAGTCCCATCTTGGCCTCGACAGGCCAGGTTCCAATTTGTCCCGTAGATGTAAGCACTAACATAAATATAGGTAACTTTTGTACTAACACTTTGTATGGATTTTTGTCCGAAATAAAGATTTATTATTATTATTAATTCCACGCTTCTAAAAAACGAACTACTCATTAAAAACATCCAACTTTGTAATTTTTCAATACTAAGCAAGACCACTATCTAAAAAACTTTGATATGCTTCTATACCTTTTCATTTTGGTCCAATTCTACAACTTTTTTAACTACACATCCGGTACCTTACCATTATTTATTTCGAAATAAAACAATACGTCGTTAAGTACAAACATAAATTCGATTCAATACTTTTTATATAAGACAGTGGATGGAATGTGAACATTTTAGGCCTATACGATAAACTCCAAAGAAACTACATATAATAATAATAATGCCATTTTAAAATAGGGAGTGCATCTGGTATGGGCGCCGGCGCCGGCATCGGGTAAGGTGGCCGGCGCCGTCGACAGAGACACTCTGATTTCAAATACATACTAAAAAAAGGCACACAATGAAAATCTTAATATGCAATGTGCAATTAAAAGCTATATAGGGGGGACAGTGAACCGCCTGTCAAGTTACCCTTCATGGATCTTAAACTTAATGGAGTGGTAATAGCGACGAATTTGCACCCATACAATTTAAACAATGTTTATATCATTTCTATAAAAAATAAAAAGTACGTGCATTGATGTGTATACAAATACATTTAGTTTTAGACTTTTAGAATAGGCTAGTTGACAAATTGCTTTGATGACTATTCTAAGGCCCTTATATTAATAGAAACTGACAAAAATAAAATTACACATATTTGGACTCGTCCAAACGCTCTGTACTAAACGACACGAACAAGTGACGTCACAACTTGCTAAAATGTTCGCAAAGAAAGAAATGTTTGTTCGACAGCTACATTAAATATTACGCTTATGGTGATGACTTCATAATAAAAGTTGTTACAAATTTTTAGTTTTTTTTTTACGGTTGAGTTTGTTTTTATAATTTCATACTTTTTGAAAATGGACTTGAACCAACCAACTTGAAATCTCCGTATAATGATCCAGCTGCGTTGTTACAGTCTATGATTTATCATAATGATCCTAAGTATCGATTTTACCTAGATTATACATATTTTATACAATTCTCTGTCCTTGTCAACTACCCTATTAGAATCAATGTGTATACATATCAATGCACATCACTGTACGTTCAGAGGGCACAATTACTATTTAAATAATTCAATGAAAATATAACAATATACCAACAGGCATTTTTATAAATTTGTTGCAAACATCAAAACAATATTTTAGCACCTTTTTGTGGGAAGTTATTGGGAATCGGATTTTTTCAAATTATTTTGACACATCAACTGAATAACAAAACAGGCTTCTTTCTTATTGGCTGTGTTATTGCTAACACTGGTGTCAGATTTTATTCAAGACGCCTAAAGGCATCTGACATGATTTTTAATACCTACCGCCAACTATTTATACGTCGCACTCAAAGTGTACAGGTTTCATAACGATATTTTTCTTCAATCGAACTCGTTAATAGGAGAGCAGACGTTGTATCAGGTGCGTTTAAAAAAAATGATACTACAAATGATTCAAATATATATATTTTTTTAAACGCACCTGTTACGACGTCTGCTTTCCATGCGCTACGAAACATGCGCACAACGCACCACAAATTTCAGCCCCCTAGCGGCGAAACTCTGGCGTTAGCCCCCATTTCACAGATAAGTATTGTATTGCCTTGGGTCTGTTTCACCGCTTGCTGATAAAGTATCTGATAACCTATATGTGACATATCGAACAGATGTTGGACACGTCTAACTGGCAAATTACTTCAGGCAGATTTATCTGGCAGTTAGTTTATCTGTCGGATTACAAAATGATATTTTATAAGTGGTGAAACAGGTCTTAAGTCTATCAAAAACAGTTGAATTAGGCCCTAAAAGACTCACATCATATACTGGAATTAATTTTCAATTCATTTTACGCTTCATATTTAGGCACTATGATGTAAAATTCTAAGTATAGGCCGATTTCATTTAGTAATTGACACGTGACGCGTTCAAATATCAAACTTAAGTCTAATAATAATAAAGCACATAATTGTTCTCACTTATTTAAGCTCGGATATTTAGCATAATCGAGAAAAATGTTTTTTCTCAAGCTAATTTATAGTTAATTGAATTCATTTTCATAAAACTAGTTTCGATTCGAAGTAAACGCACGATGACAAGTATAGTAATTATACTTAAGATACCTATTATTAATAATGCATTAAAAATCTAATATTGTCGGCTGTCGGCTCATTCGCAGAACGTCCACTTCTCAAAACGTCACGTATTCGTTAAGTTTATCTTTCACATAAAGCCTTTTTATCAAATGATCGATTTCGCATTGTCTCTTTTTAAAAATAACGCGAGAGTGAGATAAAAATTTCAATTTTTGAGAAAAATACATAAATGTATTTTATTAACTAGTTGTTCGCCGCGAACTTGGATCTCGCGAGAACACAATAAATTTCTACAAAACTGTGACTATATCAAAAACGACTTAACCGATTTTGTTGCCCCATGAAGTTAAAAATTCCATCAAAATCTTTTATAATCCAAAACCTTTTAAATTTCATCAAAATCAGACCAAAGATTCGTTATCGTGTAAACATACATACATACATACCTTGCTTGCTCCTTGTTTTTGTTTAACTTCCACTTGTTGTAAATAACTTTTAAATAAACGTTAAATAAGCAAATAATAATAGTAATGGATTTTAATGATAATGATTCTATTAAATTTCACTCAAGTGAATCGCGACATCTTGCGCAGCCGCCGTTGTACGATAGCGATCATTTGGGAAACCGGCATTATGAGAAAAATACATTTTACGAACGTCTACTTCTCAAAATGTATCCTACATTGAGAAAAGTAGTCGATCTGCGAACAAGTCACGATTTCAATTGAAATATAAACAAGAATTTGATAAGTACTGTGAAGTTTGTTTGTGAAGGCCTTGTAAGAATAATAAGACTATAGTTATTTCATGTTTTGACAATAATTCCAATTTTTGACAAATTCACTAGTATTTATTAATGTTTTAGATTAATACTTTATGATCAAATATTATTGTGTGTGAGGATCTAAAAGTCTGGGGAGTGACATAGGCTACATTTAGCCGTGAGCGGAGCCGCGAGCAACAACTAGGTGTATCATATTTTAGACCACCAATAATAGCTATTTTCCATTTCATGTATCACCCTTTAAGGTCCGGCCTCATTGCTCCGTCGTTGTATTTCTGCGTTGCTCCGTCGACGGAAGTTAACGCAACGGAGAACGACGGAGTAATGGAGACGGGCCCTTACTCGAGTCATATCCGGATTACCTTATTGTCCGACCGTGAGCTACCCTAACCTATTTACATCTACGCTTTAAGGCTTAGTGGAATGTTACCATTATTGTCTCGCACCATTTGGAATGTTCTAATCTCACAATACTATAGTATGTTTCTATGGTAGACGGAAAAAGGGTAACGACCTTTATGATATGACATCTTTATAATGCCATCACGCTCTTGCAAATTCACTAAAGTCGCAACGGCCGTGTTCTGATGGCGTAGTGTGAGTTTTTGTAAGCTAAGGTTAACTATAAAGATTTTTATGAGATCGAAGCAACTTCGCTTGTTTGCCGCTAAGGGCTCGATTATAACACAAAGTTCATATCACCATTTTTCTCCATTATTTTTAGAATGTTTAACAATTAACAGGTTTCTTAACTTACGAAAAAATCACAATTGAAAGAGTTCAATCCAATGCATCAATCTATAGATTTTTCCTATTAAAAATTTGCTTAAAACCTTCGAAAAAAAATTTAAGAAAATTGATGATATGAACTTCGATTGCGTGAGAATAGGGCCCCAGACGGCGTTGTTTCAATAGAAATCTCCGTTAACGTTTACGTACATAAGAGAGAATTGATATTTGGTCATTGACCTATTTTTCCATCTCAATAAGAAACTGACTTTATCAAATAAGTTTGATTATAAGCTGCTAATTCACCTGCTATGAGTACTCATGTTGTGAAGCTGTAAGATTGGAGCTAGTAAACGCAAGAACTTTTTGATGCTAGGTAAATATATTGGTATCCCTTACATCGGTAGCCCGACCTCTCTTATGCCGGCTCCACACTGTCGTCGAACGGTTTGCTAAACTTTGGCGGATTCTTTGTACATTGCGGTAAATAAAAGCACTCATACTAATTGCGCAATGTTCACTGAGTTCGGCGACAGTGTGGAGCTGGCATTATATATTGCGAGGTGCATACAATTATAACAAGTAGCGACTGTAAAGTTATACCATTCAGTGCGCAAGGAGAGGTGGACAGGTGAAAGGGATAGCAATACATACATGTCAGTTACCAAACAAAATTTTGACTTTTGTGTTATGCCTATCACAACATCAGCGCCCCTAGCTGAATTAGCCCCCATTAATTATTTATTAGTTTACGCGTTTCTATTGTATGAGCGAAACGCAAGATATGACGAAGTGTACAACTCTCTCTGTCTACGGCTATACATTAATCCCGTACGAGTGTACATAGTGTATATATGTTACGGCTAAACCATGAAGTGTCTGCACTTCGGGGTTTAGCTGTAACATCTATACTAGAGAAGCTGAAAAGGTATGACTTCTATACTTTTCTGTGTCTACACATGATTCCTGTATTTATTCAGAAGCTGCTGTATGTACTAGAGATGCAGAACCTGGCCGTCATCTTTGGCCGCGTGGGGGAAGTGGGGGGATGGGGGGGAGGGCTGGGGTTCGAGGGTTACCGCTGTGAGGTCCACTATCTCGTCTTGTTCGTCTTGGTCGAATCTGGAACAAAATCGTTGATGTTGTGTGCGCAGTGCGATTTCGATATTTACATATCATCGTCGAATCGATTCGCTAACTAATCACAACAACACGGCAATGTGATTGGTTCGTTGCGTTTCACATCGAATCGATTCGATGGTGAGATGTGAATGCAAAACCGCACTTCGGCCCTTGATTAATCATAACATAATCTCGATCGCAAGAAATCGAAATATACATAATTGTATTCGAGATATAATAATTTGATATAAATAATTGTTACGGTATATAGCTTAAGTATTATTGTTTTTTGCATTACTATGATTGAAGTAAGCAATAAAATCTGTAGTTCCTCGTACAGCATGTATTCCGAATGAAATACATTAGCGATAAAACATATTACCAAAAGCGGCAAGAAGTGACAGTTCACAAACTAAAAAGGAAAATTAAACGAGAACATAAGAAAGAGAGAGACAGCACGATATACCGCTGCCCTCATCAGGTTCCCTGCTGCCACGCTTCATTGTGCGACCACAGCTGTAACAACGTCTGCACAAGAGAGAGAGAGAGCATGATATCTGTCACGTCTGTATGAGAGAGAAAGGCAGCACGATCCTCGTCACAGCTATAACAACGACTGTATGAGAAAGAGAGAGCACAATATACCTTTTCTTGTCACATCTATAAAAAGTCTTTATGAAAAAGAGAGAGCATGATATACCTCTCCTCGTCACATCTATAAAACGTCTGTATGAAATAGAGAGAGAACGAAATATTGGTCCAATGCCTGTATGAGAGAGAGAGCGAGGCAGCACTATATATCTGTCCTCGTCACTGCTTTAACGTCTGTATGAGAGAGAGAGGATACGATATATCTCTCACAGCTATAAAATTTATGTATGAGAAAGAGGGCGCGATATATTTGTCTAACGTTTGTGAGAGAGTGAGAGAGAGAGAGTGAGTGAAAGTGAGAGAGAGTGAGAGAGAGAGCGAGAGACAGCACGAGATACCTGTCGTCGTCGGTCTCGCTGGCGCGGTCGGCGGGCGCGGCGGGCGCGGCCGCGCGCTGGTTGGCGGGCCGCACCGTCACGATCAGGTTGGACGAGTTCGCCACCATCATGTCCGTCACCTGCGGGGAAATCACACAGATCGAGCTGGCCCCAAAGTAAGTTCGAGACTTGTGTTATGGGATACTAACTCAACGATACTATGTTCTATAACAAATACATACATACGAGTCCTGGGCCAATCAGAAAAATATCATTTTCCATCATGACCCGAGCGGAGATCGAACCCGGGACCTCTCGGTTCAGAGGCGAGCACTTTACCACTGCGCCACCGAGGTCGTCAACAATACAACCAAGTAGGATTGTCAAAAAATATATACTTATAAAAAGTTATACAGGATATCAAATACAAAACCTCCTAAAGACTACTTGGGTACATCAAAACAAGCAACTTTTATTCTACGACTTTTCGTGATTAGTAGTTTTTTTTTTCATATAAAAAAAAACAATCTAATTTGCGATTGTACACATCTTAACTCTATGTAATAGCCAAGCAACACGAGACAGTACAGCAGCGTTATGTAGCGGAATCGAACATACAGCTAACGTTTTATAGAAACAACATTCAAAATAAAAAGGGATTTTTTTGTATTTATTACATTTAGACAAATGTCGTAGAACAAAAAATGTTAGTATCTATTTACCTTATACGCATTTGGAAGGTTATGCGTTAGATACCAGTAAGCCTGTATGTATAAAATGTACGTAAACTTGACCACGTACATTTTGTATATATAACTTTACATAAGTAAATATAGATTTTTTGACAATCCTATAATATAAATGCGAAAGTTTGTGAGGATGTATAATGTGTATGTATGAATATTTGTTACTCTTTCTCAATCAACTAGACCGATTGGTATGAAATTTGTTACACAGACCTGGAATAATACATCCAGTACTTATTATGCTGAAATTCCCACGAGTGAAAGCCAGTATTTTTATAATAAAACGAAACAGCAAAATTTAAAAATATATATATATGACAGCTCTTTCTGTACATAATGCATACTAATATTACCTATAAATGCGAAACTCTGTCTGTTCCGCTTTCACGGCTAAACAGTTGGACCGATTTTGATGAAATTTGGTATGCATGTTGTTAAAGACCCCCGTTCTAATTTAGGCTACTTTTCTTTTCTAAAACCAACCCTAAGAGACTATAATGAGAGGTGAAAGTTTGTATGAAAGTCATGTTGAAAAGACGAACAAAACGATTACACACAAAAATATTTGTCCTAGAAAATATTTTTTTATTAATCACAAAAAATACAATTATGCTGTCAGAAGTAACTATTCTACGCTGACGAAGTCGTGGGTGAACTGCTAGTAAATTATACAATTAACTTCTCCAGGAATAACACTTTATTTTGGTGAAATTCGCTCTATAGTCGAGTTTATCGCGTGCAGACCGACAGATAGACGTGACAGGGGCACTTATTTTATAATACGACGACCACCGTGGCCTAATGGTCATCATGCCGGACTGCTACACTGGAGATCCCGGATTCGATCCCCGGTCAGGTCAACAGGGAAAATGATCTTTTTCAGATTATCCCTCCCTATATATTTATTATCTATTTATTTAATATGTAAGGGTAAAACACGAACCTGATCTAAAGTCTTATTCGAGACATCGATCCCGTTAACTTCCAGGACCTCATCATTGACACCCAGCAAGCCCGTGGACTCCGCCAGCCCTCCGGGCACGAGCCGTGATATGAAGATTCCGGGCGAGCGCTCCACACCATTCGGAGTTACCCTCACTGATGTACCGTCCCTGTAACATATAGAATTTATTGTATACAGTCTGCCTACTTTTTGAACTACTTATACAAATTTCCTGACAGAATCGCACAAGCGATTATATTTACTAACTTTTAAATTAATTGTTCAAAAATTAGTACATTATAATCTTATGAACTTAAAACCTAGCGAAGATACTAAATTTTTACAAAATTATGAATATTTCAAAAACGACTTAAACGATTTTGTTGCACCATGAACTTCTACTGTCAGATCCTACATACCTTTTAAATTTCATCAAAATCAGACCAACGGTTCGAAAGTTATCCCGTTACAAACACATATATATATATATAAAAAAGTATTTTAGCCCCAAGTTGATTTGTAGACCTCGCTCGCTAAAGTGTTATCAGAGTCTAAAAAAAATATGGGTTAGTTAAGCAATTAGGTCAAAAATCGCACTGATATTTAATTACCTATGCACGATACAACCAAGAATAGGCACAATATCTCGTGTACCACCGTAGGCTGGCTTCACCATTAGCAGACTAGTTGCAACAAACTGAGACCGGCTGCACCTTGGTATAGCCGCACTACGGGGTTTAGGCGTAAAATCTATCACTACTTTGCCATTGTAAAACTTAATTTGATAAAAATATCGTAAAAAATTACACGAGGACAAATTTCAGAAGGCAATGTGAAAAATTCGCTTCGAAGTTGAAACGCAGCGAACCAATCACATTGCGCTATGGTTGTCGTCGCTTCACAATGGCGCACTGTGATTGGTCAGCTGCGTATCACTGCGAATCGGCTCGATGGTGATATGTAAATAGCAAACGCACTACGCACACTCTTTACGAAGAAAAAGTAACGATTATGTAAAAATCTTACCTAATAAAAAATCCTAAAGGTCGATCTGAGCCGTGTTTCAATAATTTAACTCTTCTACACGTCTCTGGCACTATGTCCACGTCTATGATCGCTGATACCTATAAAAAAGATTAAAACTCTAGAAAAACTACTTATAACAAAAAAAAAAAAAAACTAAAAATAAATGGAATTGGGCTGGGCACCTGGCTAGAAGGAACGATGGAAGGTGGAGTAAAGCTGTAACTGAGTGGTACCCCAGAACTGGAAAACGGAGCGTAGGACATCCGGCGGGTAGACGGGTCGATTATGTAAACGAAATTGCTGGCAACAACTGGAAGGGGATGGCCCAGGACAGAGATGGTTGGCGTAAACGGAAGGAGCCCTATGCCCAGCGGTGGGTAACGGTGGGCAGATGAAATTACATTTATGAAAGAATATTGTTCTTTTATCTTTCCCTTCTAGCTTGTACTTTCTCTTCCCTTCCGCGAATGCGCGAGTTCCTCACGCAGTCGAGTTGCGCGGCACCACACATCCTACGGAGCATTGTCATCTCCGTGACTCACAGCTCCCTTTTGTGTCGTTCACGCTCCGGCCTGTGACCACTTACCATTCTAAAATCATGTGGGTTCGATATAGCTAATCCTTTGTTCTTTGCCGGCGTTCCGCTGAGTATAGAAGAGATAATGTTGCGCGGGCGCATCGTACCGTATCCATTTAGCTCTTCCAAACTGTCCCCTGAAATTAAAAAAAAAATTCTTGTAATTCTTGATTTATTTCTTCAGGGTTCATGTTTGTATATATGAGTTTCTTTATGCTAACTAATATTATAGAAAGTAAGTTTGTTACCTTATCATGCTCTATCTACTCAACTAATCTTCTTGAAATTCTACAGTTTGAAGTACGGAGAAGGACATACCTAGGGGTACGGAGCAGTTATTTTTCCGGGATGAAAGCCGGAAAGCCGCGGACAAAAGCTAGTTCCACCATAATTCTTAAACGGCTAATCGTAGCATAAACATTTCCATTCAAAAAGTTAAGTAAGACGCAATACTTAAAAAGGGTTAAAACACAGATTCCCACGACTCAGGAATTCAATTCACGCTCATAGTACTAGAGCAACTTCATTACTAATACGGCCTTATTATAGTTGAGTCATTCAACTAATTACGTTCACCATTAATATCCTTGCAGTTACTTGGCACAACGGGAAGCAACTTTGTCTTGTCCTGTGCTAGATTTAAAAAGGAAGTTGTAATTGTTGAAATGTATATTGATTGAAGATATATTTATGCTGTATGTTAGTAATAGTAGTGTGATATATTTATGTATTTATGTTGTATGTTAGTAATAGGTCAACTTGCTCACGCGTCAACTCGATCTTTTATTAAAAGTTTTTTTTTTGTTTGGTTAATTATATATATATTTTCCTTTCATCAGCACTTGATCACAATCATAATATGTTTCAGTATACCTTTTGACCATGTACTTTATTGTGTACTTACATTGTTATATTACTGATAAAAAAATATACATACATTTATATTTAAGCCCTTCTGGCATAATAGGGACCAACACTGTTTGAATGAGTTTCTTTCGGCATTTGTTCTCAGCAGTGGTCGTTCCGAAATGCTAGCAGTTTGTAGCTTTGGTAAACATCATTTAATTTAGAATATGACGTGAAAAAGTGCCTGTGAAGGCCTAATTTCTGAATAAATTATTTGATTTTGATTTGATTTAATATGCAATGGTACAGGTATTATTTGAGTATAGGAATTTAAGAAAATATAAATTTATATCCATACTAAGATCAGTATATGAGAATCGCTTATGATTATTGTTTTAAATCTGGTTATTTTCTAAGAAATATAACAAAGTTATGAAAATCGAGCCGACCAGGGGGGGGTAATACCATCTCTTAATGCGATCCGATAGTGATCCGATGCGATAATGAAAGAGTAACAAATATACACACATACATCCTCACAAACTTTCGCATTTAGGTACTTTCGTATTATTGTAAGTTTGTTTGTTACCTCTTCACGCAATCTGCTGAACCAAAGCATCTTTAAATTTTGCACACATATTGTTTGAAGTATGGAGAAGGAAATAGGGTGCTTTTCATTCATCATGCTCCCGTAGTACATTCACGCGGGCGACGCCGCGGTCAAAAGCTAGTAGGTACTTCATATTTGAAGTCACATCCGTTAGCACATCAATACGAGTGGTGCGCCGCATTAGCGGTGCGTCGTCGACCGTGAAGAAAGGTTGAACACACGTGTTATTGCGAGTCTTATAATGTAAGCGGACAGCGATTTATAGACACCGTACAGTCAACAGCACATCAAGCTACCTTGCATGAACCTCTATGGTGCGGTAACAGCGGCGAGTTTGCAATGAATTTGGGTAGGTTATGTTGATGTGCTGTTGACTGTACGAAACAATTTAGATGTATGGTTAAAATAAATGAATAAAATGTACGCTTTTCTATGCCTCATTAGTCACTCGCTTCTGTCTGAATGGTCCGAAAGAATTTACGTTATCCAATCATTACATAGTATAAAACACTACTTTCCGCTGTTCTGTCTGTACGTGTGCGCTTAGATCGTTAAAATTTTGATGCGTATTTTTTTTATAAATAGAGTGATTCACGAAGAAAGTTTAGATGTATGATTTATTATGGTTTTACCAGAGCGAAGCCGGGACGGGACGCTAGTGCCTCATAAGATAGTCGCTTCTGTTTAGTCCTGAAATTCTGTACTGAAGGGACAAACTCAAATTGCTGGCTTATTGTCGACATGCTTTTCTACGCCAATAAAATATTCCATCGCAAAATATTTTAATTAATATCTACGACTATCTATCGACTTTATGAGAGACTCTAAATGAAAGTATTTTGTAGACAGTTATAATATTGACAGCTAACCACAGATTAAATATAGAGGGACCCTGTGCATCAACTTGTGCACTGCTACAATGAAAGGTGCACGTCGTCACGTAAAGTTCGTTTACCGTTCGGAAAAAGACGGAGCTACGGCACCGATTACCCCACTCGTCTGCCTTAGCCCCGCGTAAGGTTACAAAACTTTTTACAGAGATGACAAATGGCGTTATCCTTGTGTTTTGCTTCGTGCTGCTACTGGTGTGATAAATTTAGGGGTCTCTGCAATCTGTAGTAAAATACGGTACCAAGTCAGTTTATGACTTGGTACCGTATTTTATTCTATTTGCAGTAGTCTCGTGTCACGGTCACGGCTCGTCTGTGAGTTACACGAGAGAAGGCTACTATAGCGGGTGTACCCACTAAACTAGTTAGTTGTATTCTGTATGTGTATGTATGTTCTGTAGACAATGAAGGTTCGCATAAGAGTACATATTCAAAAAATAAAAAATAGTTCTTGACGACATCACGCCAGATGTCGTCAAGGATGATATGCGTGCCAACGGTCTGGGGACAACTAGCGATGCCGACGACCGTGCGAAGTGGAGACGAAAAAGTAGGAAAGCGGTCCCTGGCCATCGACACTCAACGGCTAAGGAAGAAACCGGGAATACGCTCAAATGAGAGCGAGAGATCAAAAAATAAAAAAATCTGGAGAAAGAATTCCTGACCTGATTTTCATTCTGAAACGCTGAAGGTTTGCTGTTTAATATTATACATCAAGATAGTAAAGCCAAGCGTTTTAGACGAGTCGTAATTATCGTACATACGAGTATATGTCATAGTTACATGACATTTTTGTAAAAAACGTAGATTTTTATAATTCGCGCCCCACATTTCCATTCGAAAGTTCGTTTTTCGTTCGTCTTTCCCGTATTATCTTCAACTTCATTGTAAATATGTATTTGGATCTAGCTTGTTGCCCGCGGCTACGTTCGCGTAAATTTCCCACTGAAACAGTTATTTTTACGGGATGAAAGGTATGTACTCCTCCACACTTCAAACTACACAAATGCAAATTTTCAAGAAGATTGTTTGAGTTGAAAGAGCGTGAAGACGTAACAAACAAACTTACTTTTGCATTTATAATATTAGTTATTAGTTTGGATTAGGATTTATATTTTCCTTTGTAAATAGCTTTGTTCAAATTTAAGCTCTCATAAAACAGTTAAATATAAAAACGTCACACAATTGCGCTAAAGCGGAACTATATCACAGAAAAATTTACACAGCAGTGATCATACACACAAATATGTATGTTCAATGTAAACAAGACTTTATAAACGAACACATAAAGTATAAAATGGACATATTGTTGACATGTGATGGGCAGTCAGCGTAACGCATTTCTAATTAGATTTGTGCAATGGACACGTTAGTTGGACGCAGAATATTATATACTAATTATACCTTACGGGTTTGCTCGCATGGCTATTTAAGGATCTTATCACGGGGTAGACAGAGCCTTGGGTTGCGAAACTAGAAGGCTACATTTAGCTGTAAGGCAGGCTTATGAGATGAAACTACAGTTTACAGCCTTTTCCCTTGATTGACTTTTACAATTTGCGCGATAAAAGAAGCAGCTGGAAAATTATGTTTGTCCTTCGCTCTTAGACCACCGAAAATATGATATCCATAGGCATGTTTGTAATGAATAAACTCAAAAACTGCTGGGCCGATTTTGATGAAATTTGACACAGAGACAGACGAAACCTATTCGAGTAACATAGGCTACATTTTTCATTAAGGTTTTACCCGAGCGAAGCCGGGACGGACTTCTAGTTAGTATGTAAAATTCTAAAAAAATTACCTCCCTCTGGCCACGTGGTCAGTCTTCCTCTGTCCTACCGATCGGACTATGAACTTTTTTCCTCATTATTATTATTTTTTCATTATTATTATATTAACTACAAGGTTGCCTATGGTAATAATAAATAAATAAATATATTAGGACAAATCACACAGATTAAGCTATCCCCAAAGTTCGAGACTTGTGTGTTATGGGATACTAACTCAACGATACTATATTTTATAAAAAATACATATATAGATAAACATCCAAGACCCGGGTCAATCAGAAAAAGATCATTTTCCATCATGACCCGACCGGGGATCGAACCCGGGATGGACATCTCGGTTCAAGAACTTTACCACTGCGCCACCGACGTGGTCAAAATGATAATCCTGGATCTGGCAACCCTACGCCCGGCACATCTTTAAATGGGACCACGAAAATATTAATATTTCAAAGTGTACACAATGGTCTATTATGTTTTTATCCCACGACGCAAAAAGAGGGGTGTTATAAGTTTGCTGTCTATCTGTGTACGTGGTGCCGTAGCTCATCAACGGGTGAACCGATTTGGATGGGGTTTTTTTTTTATTCAATAGCAAATTTTTATGCGGTGGTTCTTAGATATGTTTGATCAAAATCGGTTCCAAAGTTGTAGTGAAATGAATATTGAAAGTCGGGGTTTTTTTTAATTTGTCTAACAGATATACTTGTTGCACTTTCGACTTTATACGAGGCGATTGTATAGAAAGCACAAACATTTTCAAGCTTAGGTATCTATTAAAATAAAAAAATAAAAATATTTATTTTCGGACAATATTAAGTTCACATGTAAATGGTAGTAAAAACCATTGGAAAATATTATTTTCCGTGGTCCATTTGAACCGGATACGTAAACTGTACCACGGGCATAAAGAGCCTATAACATGGAATATGATTTAAGAAATGTTTGTATGTCTCTCTGTCCGTCCGTTATGTAGCTTTCTACAAAAGTCTGCTAGTTTTCCTTAATAGATCTGTGGCGAAACACAAACAATTGACAATAACCACCATCTTAAATGGATAATTTATTATTGGTCCTTGGCCTGCCATTGTAATCTAGTCATCTGATTAATTAAGACGTCTGATTGGTGGATCGACTTTAGCACTGTGTTTTATTTTACATTTGCTAAGAAAATAATTATTTGGGTTATAATTTTACAAATAGAGTATTTTGTATATAGTATAAATAGTATTTTTTAAACGGGTTCGCGACGTCACAGCCCAGAATGATACGCGAAGATGAAGGAGAGAAGGGATATAGAATAATACTATATCAAGGCTATATAGCAGGGTTCGCGCCAGCCAGCTTTGGCTTTTTTTATAAATAACAGGCAAAGATAAGAAAAATTAGGATGACATTTAAATATCATTCATAAACTATCCCTATTCACATGTTTTCCTATATAATATTTTGAATTTGTTTGAGGAATTCTTTTCGTCAAAAGGAAAATTAGGAACAAGATTTAAGATCCATCCATACCAATATTATAAGATCGATTTCACGGCTAAACCGATGGACCGATTTTGATGAAATTTGGAATAGATATAATAAATAAATTTTGAGCACATAATTCAACATACACCAATATTCCATATAAGTTTCCTTACTTAGTATTAAGTTTTACCTTATTTATATTTTAAACTTATTGTTTTGTTTGTTTTATTTATGGCATCAGCGGTAGACCAGCGCCGTGGCTCACATCACTCATATGCTGAATTGCCGACCGGAGACCGTATTGTCTCAAGCATTACATTTATTTTTATTTGTACTGGGCTAACATATTAGTACATATTAATATTAATATGTTTGATCAAATAAACGTTTTTACTTTCTTTCTTATATAGTTAAAGTGTTCAAGGACTACTGTTTTTTTTTTTAATTTCCGCCAAAAACCAGAAATGAGGATAAAGATTTGTATGACAAACGCACCTGATGTAACAGATAATAAATTAAATCATAAGTTTATATATGATCAAAGTAATTAATCCTTTGCATTAAGGACTAAAGATCACTAAATAGAAATCGTTAAACTAGTATGGGAGTGGCTCATTCTATGCAAATCCAATAACAATAAGTATATTTTATGTATAGTGTGTACATCCGTAAGTATAGTAAGTAGATACTTCTATGGGATATGCCGCCATTGTTACGTATGCGATTATGGGTTGTGTGCTAAATTGCAGTTATATATATATATATATATATATATATATATATATATATAGTGGTGATATACATAGAGATGCGTTTTGTACGTCAATAACGGGGAGGACAGAGTCTGAGGCTTGTAGTGCAAATGTCACTAAATAAAAAAAAAAGATAATTTCTGGTTTGCCGAGTCCACACATCAAATAAATACATACTAATATTATAAAGGGAAAAGATTTGTGTTTTAGTTTTTTTTTATGAATAAACTTTCAAAAACAACTGGTTTTTGGTTGGTGAGTGAAGCTTGTATTAAATTAGCTTACCTTTCCTCTGGATAATGACTCTGAGTAGCGGCCTCGCTGTGAGTAGCGCCCTCGCCAGGTTATCATCGTTATTGATCGGCAGAAGGTCTCCGTCCCTTGGATCTGTATACGATATGAGGAATGCCACGTCATGGAGTCTGTGGAGTTTCTCTATTAGCGCTTTGAAGTCCTCATATTTCAGTTTTTCCGTCCGACTTAGTGAAAATCTCCGGAATTCCGCATCAAACTGTAAGAGAATTAATGTTTATGAGCATACCAGCGAGTTCATAATCAAGTTGTCGCCATTACCGAAATTGGTCAGAAATGTTCATCACCACATTGGAAAATTGGAAAATTTCGTTTTTTATAAAACCTTGTAACTACTTTATGATAGTAAGATAATATGGCATCAGGCAAATATTTACTACAAGTGTACATAATCTCTCCCTTATCTATTGAGCCTGATGAAGGCCTGTTTACATTATATACTTGAATTTAAAAAAAAAGTTAATTCTAATATTATAAATTTGATAGTATGTCTGTTTGTTTGTTTGTTACCTCTTCACATTGTATCTACTGGACCAATCTTCTTGAAATTTTGCATACATGTAGTTTGAAGTATGAAGAATACCTTTTATCCCGAAAAAGAACTGCTTCCGTAGGAAATCACACGGGCGAAGCAGTGGGCAAAAGCTACTATTATAACAAATAAGCATAGGGTGTTTCTCAGAGCGTTTTGACCACAGTAATGGTGCTGTCATAAAAAATTTTCAAATTCTAACAAAGACAAAGGTTAATAGTTGACACAGTATACTTACTAAAATACCCTTTATTTACATTTTAAGAAATATGTTTTATGTGTTATTTTTGTATATACTATATTGTAATGCACAGTCACTGTTTCTATGAGCTGTTATGTTGAACACCCAGTACTTAACCACAACTCAAGGTACTGGTCACTGCAAATGTTGATTCCATATTGCCGCAACACAGTTTTTTACTAGTGCTGAGGCTGGCTGTCAATATCTGCTGTTACCACTTGCAAAGAAGTTATTGTTTTAACATGCCATAATATGTATTACATGTAAGTAAGTGGTTGTTTGAACAAAGAAAGTTTCTATTATGTTTCTCCTTTTTTGGAATTCACGGCACAAAGTCCGGGCCTTTGAAAGGCTTGTATGGGGATACAGATCCAATATGTAGAGGTCCTAAGGTTTTGATGTTATTATTATTATTTTACTATTTAAAATAAATTTGGTCAGATGGACTTCCGTAAAAATCTAAAAGGATGGGGTTTAAAACAGAGTAGAACAGTATGGAAAAAGATCTTTAGACAATTTATTAGCTTTTTTAGAAATAGTATGTTTGCCTGCCTGACATTTCTGGCACCCTGTCATTTTTGTAACCTATTATGATCCAAATGAGTTTTTCTGTTTGATTGCTGTGAATGAACCAGAAAGGTAATTTTTATCCCTTCGAAATGTATTAATACAAATCAAAAAAGTGAATGATTTATTTCAAGACCACATAATTTTATCAGATGTTTTTCGACAGCTCGATTTAAACCCACATCGACCCACGGAATTCAGTAAGAATAACATGAAGACGAGTAAGGAGTTAATGGTTTATTACTTTAACGAGAAATCTAGGCTAATAAGCTTGCGTGTCTCAAATAAAACAAGGAAATTATAAATCGGTTACTCACTTTGGTTTTGACTTCAACACTTTGGCTGTCAATTCTTGCTGCTATTTTGTTTTTCGACATTTCGATTTCATTTATTTAAAATCACTTAAATGTATAAATCCTAACACTAATATAACAGGCACTTTACTTCACACACAGCATTATAAAATATCAAAAATATTTTAATTAAAAACGACGTGATCGACGTTGTTCAACTCTCGCGTCGTAAATTTCATCAGTTTGTTTTCTATTGGGACATTTTTGTAGTATTAGTAATATTTGACCAATGGCGTGATAGTAATTTAGGAAATAATCATTTTCATTGGTGGAAGTGTCCTACATTGTATTATTAATTTTGAGACATAGAAAACAATTTGAGTTGAGTTGTCAAAAATGTTTCATTCATTCTGTTTTCGGCACTTTTCGGCGCATTCAGAAAAATATATTTCAGTTTTTTGTGACAATTAGCAGTGAGTTTTATTTTTTCAAATTCTTGAGATTATTCATAAATAGCAGTTTGCCCGCGTCTTCGTCCGCTCTCGGGAATAGTATTTTTTTCGAATTAAATTAGAAAAGGGAATATTGGGATATGTAGTTTAAATAGGGCATATTACGCAAAACTCTGCGCAGATGGCGCTACTGTTACAACTAGGGTTAACAAACATTGCCAATGGAGGTAAAAACGCCGATTTTCAATATTGTTGCAGATTTACGTCCAAAATATCTCCTACGCAATCATAGTGCGAGTTTAAAGAAAAAAGGAAGGATTTAGTGGATTATCCTGAAAATAATAACACTACTTTAGGTTATGTTCTGCATTATTTGGTCAACTGTGGTCATAAACTGTTATAAACTTAATTTTGACTGACGATCTTATCTGTATAAGTCAATATTTTAATGAGTCTTCACGTGTGAAGTGTTCTTGTTTTCGACCGTTTACTGGCTCGAAAATTTTACAGCGTGAGGCGTATCCCATAGTTTTCGAATATTTTTATCTTATGGCAAACGATTTTTCCTAATATTTCGGCACCCGAATATGCTACACTGTTGTATATTTTTAAAAGGAATGCTTACAGGATTAATAAAGTACTCTAAAATAAACTTTTTAATCGACTTATCGACTTAGCAAAAGCCGGTAGAGCTTTTTTGTACCTAACATACAGTGCTGCACTCTGGCGGGATAAATGCGCAGTAATACCCCCTATGCAAATATTCATAGCGCATTCAAAATACACATAGCGCCATCTAGTATTTTTATTGCAAAGTTTATTTTATTAGCATTTAACGCCACCTATAATAGAAGGTATATATTTTTCGCAAATCCCACGGGAACAATAGCTTTTTCCGGGACGAAAGTTGTTCTATGTCCTTCTCCATATTCATAATTTTATGCGAAATTTCAAGAAGATTGGTCGAGTCTTAGGGTTGAGTTGATAACGCGTGAAAAGGTAACAAATTTTCGCGTTTATATTATTGGTTTGGATTGGGATGGGATTAGAATACTTATCCTATGTTTTATTTCAGATTTCAACAATATTTCGCAAATGCATTTTATAAAAAAAAATTCAAAACAATATATATTTTATCTGCCTGTTCATTTATCGCACTGCTTGGCAAAGGGCTCCCCTTCATCAAAAATACCCTAGCCTGATCTTTTTGGTTGAAACCTGGATTTGGGGGCCAAAAATAATTGGCAGCCCTAGGTCAGCATGAACGAAGTCAATGTCAAAATGTCAATGTCATTTATTTTCAAAATTCCAATCCATCCATCCAATCCACCTCCTTTTCATCAATGAAAGCAGCAAACAAAATAAATAAATAAAGCACAATAACGTAAATATATTTTTTAAAATAGAAACTTTACAAATAAAAATATGACGAAATTAATCAATAAAGATGCGGAACGCATGAACCCTTGTTTGAAGGTAAATAAGAAATCAAAATACGTTCATGGAATTTCAAGTTTTTAAAAAACAAAATATTATGTAACATTAAATACTATATTTTGTTTTTAGGAACAAGAACAATCGTATCGTTGTTTAGATAAAAATGGGTTCGATCAGGAAAAGTGTCAAGAACATTTTGATAACTATAATACATGCAAAAAATTTTGGGTAAGTGCGATTCAACTTTCCGGATTCTAATATACTAATGTCGTATACAACATAATTATCAAAGCCTCGTGTATGAAGGGGCTAACATAAAGAAATAAACTCCTGAAATGATGCAACATAGAGCTAGATCCTTCTCCATCTTATTTATATAAATTCCTTTTTACACAGGGCAGTGTATACCAAGATAGAAGGGCGAAAAAAATTTATCCCTATTTACCAGATGTCGAAGACAGAGAGAAGATAAAAACAGATTACTTTGGTAAAATAAGAGGAAATTGAAATACATAAAATCGGTAACTGATTTCTGAGTAGCAATTGCACTCAAAATATATATAAAAAAAAAATATTTAATATTAGAACATACATTATTCTTATTATTAAATAATATATAAGTAGTTCAAATGCTTTTTATTTACATGCCATATTCTTATTTCCCATGGTTGAGTGCCTTAGCTATTACGTGGAATGAAACATAACATACACAACTTTCTGGGCAATATTAATGTAGTGGTTTGCAATTACCTTCTTCACTTTTCACACACTAGTAGTAGTTTGTAGCTTTTTAAAAAAATATTCTATAAAATGTTGTGTGAAAAATTGCTTGCAAAAGTCAAATTTCTCAAAGATTTGATTTGACATTGTTCTTTCCTTCACATTCCTTTGTAAAAAAGTAGAGGTACTATACATACATGAGTCAGATTGATATACAAACTCATGTGGCAGAGTAGTACTCGAACCTTGGACCTTACGATAGCAGGTGGTCAGTCTTAACCACTTGACCACCACTGCTTTGAATTATATGAAATTTATTAAAAATTATATATATATATATATATATATATATATATATATATATATATATATATATATATATATATATATAAATGATATAAAATGACAAATAAAAGAAGTATATTGTTATAATTAAATATATTTTGTGAAACATGAATATACAATGAGAAGCATCTGTCATTGTGTAAAAGCAGTCTCTTAGTCTAGACTAAATGTAGACTATCAGTAGGGTTGCCAGGGCTGGGAAATCAAGGATTATTCCAGAATATTGTGTGTTGTCCCATGTCCAGTAATTTTAATTTGGTGTCCCAAAATTCACAAATGCTAGATTTTGTGAAAAACATTTTTAAAACATTGTTATTAGTACCCAGCGAAGTAATAGCACTAATATAAACAAACTACATCTCATTACATCATGTACAACTGAACTGTTTAAGAAAGTAAAAAAAAAATTTTGTTGAACAGCCAACGATTCTAGATACCTAGTTCTCATTCTTAGCTCACATGACATGTCCAGGAAATTATAAGCATGGATCTGGCAACCCGAATCGAAATCGAATTGCAAACTAGCACATGGCTTTTGATTTATTTTATATTACAATACAATTTTTTGTTTGATTATCGACATATTACTACATGACACTAAAATTTATAAATCTATCTATGTCAATGGGAAAAATATAAGGCGAACGAAAATCATCAACTTTGACAGATTAACCTGCTTTTTTTGTCTCACTCTGTTAGGTACTGTCAAAATTGTCATTTTCCATTAACGATTCTTTAACAGGCACTTTATCTTTTGTATGATAATACTTATGCTTATTAATACATGTTAGATTATTCGCTTAATAAATAGGGGTTTTTTGCCACAAATAAATTTATCCTGAGATAGGTCAGGTATTCCCAAAGCCTGTGTGAGCCAAATTGTATCGTAAGTATATGGGTATAGTGTCAATTAATAAAAAATGGCATGATTGGGAAGTTTGTTAAGTGAAGTCACAAATATTTCGCAGACAAAATATTATTGTCACACCTAAATTAAAATACTATTTAAAAAAATACAAGACAATCAAACAGCCGCTTTGGAAATAAATACCTATAACAACAGATGTAAAAAAAAATACTGTGTAAAAAAAAAGACAAAAACAAAATCGGGTTAATGATATAATCTACTTACTTTCAATGACTTAAATAAAAAATAAATACTGTGATTACGATTTTAGTATTACTAGAGTCC
The DNA here is from genome assembly GCF_027563975.2 of Plodia interpunctella. Taxonomy (NCBI): domain Eukaryota; kingdom Metazoa; phylum Arthropoda; class Insecta; order Lepidoptera; family Pyralidae; genus Plodia; species Plodia interpunctella. The sequence continues at coordinate 5,509,464 of NC_071315.1, forward strand.
GCGCCATGAAAAAAGTCGCTGGACACGGCGCTACAATCGCTGACAACAACAAGTGACCGATCTGTCATTGATAGTTGACGCGATCTCTACATTTTTACACTCACAACACTATACAGCCACAAAAAAATACAAAAAAAAATACACAACACTATACATGCAGCTTTTTTAAAATAATTAATTGACCAAATTGGGGTCTAATTTAAGTTGCAAAGCAGGTACAAATTTTCTTAAATAAAAAATAATTAAAAGAAAGAATGTAGCGACCTTTGCAGTTTTTAGGTTAACTTAAAAACATTAAAACACTTAACATTATTTACCCATGAGATTTCTACAGAAATACAAGTGCATACAATGATTTCAATTTAATTAGGATTTTTCTAAATACCTACATTTAATAATAGTTTCGAAAAAATAGGGAAGATGACAAATTTTTATTTTGGTAGCTATTCGAAGGCTATATATTATTAGAAACACCAGTAAATGAATTACTGTGATAATGACAATGCTGTCAAACATAGACAAAAAATCACACATTTTCTGACTCGTCAATACTAAATGATACTCTAACGTGACGTCACGATTGAGTAATATCATAGCGGAAATAGCTATGTTTGTTCGACAGATATCTTAATTATTGCCTTTGTGGTTATGACTTTTTAATAAAAGTTGTTTAAAACAAATTGTTTTTATGATGGTTGAGTTTATTTTTATAATTTTATTACTTTTTTAAATGGACTTTCCAACCAACTTTAAATATTCGTATAATGATCCAGCGGAATTGTTACAGTCTATGAATTATCACAATGATCTTAAATATACCTATTTTATCTAGAGCATATATATATTTTTTTTACAATTTTCTGACCTTGTCATCTACCCTATTAAGTTGATCTAATAAATAAAGGCAATGTATTATATGAATAAACGGTTATTGATCAAAATACTTTTCTTTTACATAGATCGTTAGACATCTTTGGGTATAGTAGGTATAGATGCAAATATTAATAAAAAAAATATAAAAAAAAAACAGCCAAGTGTGAGTCAGAATCGCCCAGGAAGGGTCCCGTACCATTTTATATATAAAGGTGGCAAAAATATTGCGTTTTTAAATTCACTTTTAAATATATTTTTTTTATTCTGTTTCATATTTATGGCATGAGTTAATAAAAGATTTCTCGATCGATTTGTTTTTTTTTTTAATTATATATCCAGATATCTTTGCTTGTTTATTTTGTACCTACTATAACACATTCTGTCCAGGATTTTAACCTTTAAATACATCTAATCATAAATAGGATTAAAGTCAGTTTTTGTACTTTAATTTTAATACAACGTTCGATCAATAATACATTTAGGCCGCGTTCGGTGGGGCGTAATTATTACGCCGCGTTCGCACGAGCGTAATTATTACGCCGCGTTACAATTCGTAGGCGAACTTAACCTTTGAACTCATAGGTATAAAGCTCAAATCATTTGTAGAGTGATATCTTATCGCCATTATTGATTCACTCTAAAATTAATACAATTTTGAGCATTACCTGTATGAGTACAACGTTGAATTCCAAACTGACGTGAAATTACTCTACTGACGAACATATTAAGATATTAAAATAATAAAGTTATTAACGTAACAAAACAAAACCATTTGCAAAATAAAATAGAAGTAATATTAGTATTTTAAATAAAATACTAGTACTTATAATAATAGTATTTTATTATATAATATTATAATAACAGCCAGACATGTCCAAAAACTTTAGACGTCTTATTAAATATTTGAGCTCAAACTATGTCAAGCCCAAATATTCACATGTCCTAGTGAAAAAATTGTAAAATTTTCCAACTTAAAGGCACCGTAGCTGGAAAACTTCTCAACATTTGGCCTATTCAATTATGTTTAAAATAAACTAAATTACTCTTAAAATAAAAATTAATAAACCAAGGACAATGCGTGCTAATTTTGCCAAAAAAAAAAGAATGTACACAATTTCTGGTTTAGTTATAAAAATAAAATCTATGGCATATTACATCAAACAAAAAAAAAACCATTAGTCATCTATTTTTTGAGCACTACAAGCCAATAACTTGTAGTGCTCAAAAAATAGACACAATAGGAAGTAATAAAAAAAAAACTTTAAAAAAAGTATTGTCTATTATTTGTTTAAACTTTGTTGATACTTAGGCTATTTTCAAATACTGATTATATACGATCACTTGATTATTGCCTATTTATTAAATTTGTGACATCGTCATTTTAATCTTGTGTACCGTCTTTATTAAAACATAACATAAGCTTTCCATTTAACATAATGCACTTTGATGTATAATGTACTGATTCATACATAATTTTGATCGGATTTAATAATTTAAAAGAAATAAATTATTAAACGTCCACAAAATAAAATACAAATGTATTTAATTAAATATCAATACATAAACTTAATTTTTCTTACAAGAGTTAGATTATCATATTGTGTCATTTTTATGATATTTTCAATGATTTAAAATAAATTAAAACATACTCTTTAGGAAATTACTTTTATGGTTAATAAATGTTTAACTTTAGAATGTATAGGTCTGTACTAATATTTGATTTATTTTCAATAAATACTGTTAATTGTTTACATGTTAGGGGTTGTAAGAAAAAACAGAGGGTATGAGTAGTGGAAATTAAAAATGGATATAAACAAATATTTGAAATGATTCTGATTAGAGTTTGCTATATTCACACAATTAATTAATAAAGTGTTTTTATATATTACTAGATTTTTTTCCGCATACATTTTCCGGGATGAAAGATACCCTATGTCCTTTTCCACTCCTCAAACAATTATTCAACTCCATACTTCAAACTACATGTATGCAAAATTTCAAGAAGATTGGTTGAGTAGAGCGTGAAGAGGTAAGAAACTTACTTTCGCATTTAAAATATTAGTTAGAAAAGGATTAGGATAGCCCTTCAAATTAAATACTTTCGTCATCCCTATCCCTCTTATTAATAAAAACGTTATCCTCTGATTAGCCTCGGAATAGTTTCTATTGTCTCGTTCTTTCAATGTCATATAATGAAAAGAGAGGAACAACACAAAGAAAAAGTACTCCAAGCCTAATCGGAGAAATATTTTTAAAAAAATAAAGCGGTATGAGGCTATAGGCGGCAAACTAATCAATTTTATAATATGCCAAAAATATCTTTTTTTTAATAAAATAAAGTATTATTGAGTTAGTATCCTATAACGCAAGTCCTGAGCTTGCTATAGGGCTAACACAATCTGTGTGATTTGTTCATACATATTTATTTAACCATTTTTAATGTCCCCCTACCCACTCAATGTATATGACTGATATATTATGTATACGATATCGCGTACATATGTTAGCTAATGTTATGTCTAGCACGCATCGTCATCTAAAAGTCAATCAGCCCTCTGTTTTATATGGAAACAGCTTATTCTGAAGTGGTCACACATTTGTCTTACCTGTAATAAAAACATTTTTTATTCATTTGTTAAAACGCCCGCCTGTGGATCGATAGGTCTCAGGTTCGCATCCTACTCGCGCCAGATTAGTTTGTATACCAATCTGACACATATATAGTCGTTTTTATAGACCACCACTTGCTTCCGATGAAGGAAATTATCGTGAGGAAACCTGCACACTGGTTGACAGTTTAGTTCCCTAGGGTGTATGCGTAATCGCATACACCCTGCCACTAGATGGCGGTAAGTAGTCGTAAAAGTCATGTCAGAAGCCTTTAGGCGACTTGAATAAAATCTGACTCCAGTGTTAGCAATAACACATTCGATATGATGATTGCAGGGTTTACCCTGCATCCATCCCTTTTTTCTTATACTCGTCTCTTTCTATTGTGAACTCTGGCATTGTGATGCCATCTAGTAACGGAGTTCAACACCCGTCTTTGTTTTTTTCCCTTCGTGTTGTGTATGTTCTCTTAGCAAGTTTTTATTTATAGATTTATGTACAACATAATATTTCAAGAAATGGTATACAATACAATTTAAAAAAAACCAGTTTAAGGATTATATTTGCACAATCAAGTGCTCATAAAACAAACAATATTAGTCAAAAACTTACCACACAAGCTCCATAGTGAATGTGCGCTAATACGCTCAAAGTCATGATGGCGTAGAAGCACGTTGGTTCAAGAAGTGGAAATGATAAAGACACTAGCGCCGCCGCGGACAACGGCCACAACAGCCAGTTGAAGAGTTCGCAACGTTGGTCGCTCATTTGACTCACTATTAAGCGACACTGTTGGATAAAAAACAAATAAAACACAAAGACCTCAGGAATATACTACTACTAGCGGCCCGTCCCGGTTTCGCTCGGGTAAAATCATAATAAACTAGACGCCTAAACCTTTCTCAGGAATCACAATATATATTTCAACAAAATAACACTGCGACAATGTTTTACAGTTCAACAAAATCACATCAAATACAAAATTATATAAACTATACCACTGCTTTCGACTTTGAAGATTCATATAAGGCCTTCGATACAGTTGTCACGTTTATATTTATGTATAGGCTTGAGTATTGGTACCAGAATCATCTTTTTACTATATATTAATAACTCTTAAGTCATCATGAACAATGTTGATATAAGGCAAAGATTTCAGTAATACATTTTCCTTCTGATCGTATGGAGGTCCCCAAGGAATAATATTAGGACCTTTTCTTTTTTGAAAAATAACTTTTGCCTTGTATTGAGATAGGTTAGGATAGTATGGTCATATTTTGAGAAACGGAGGACAAAGAGACGTTAAAAGTAGAAGTTAAACGTGGAATAGAAGAAAACCAAAGAAGCGGTGGATGAATTGCCTCAAAAAAGTGTGACAAGAAAGATAATAACATGAGTGGGGACAAGGTAATTTTCTTCGTGTGAATTCGTAATTGTGCAACCGCATTTGGTATTGTTTAGAATATTTTGTGCCAGAACTTTGCTACATCTAAAGCGCAAGGAGTTGCCTTCATATGGTAGTAGAGTGTGATGATATAAGTGGTAATAATTAGGACATTGTAAGGTAGTATGCGTTTAACCACACTCACTAGCAAGATTGTTATAGGTGGAGATATGGTTATTATAGTTGAAGAAGAACTGTAACTTACCGCTACATTGCTAAACACGGTCCCAATCAAGAGGAACAGCATACGTAAATCGTATTTCGGTAGTAATGGCGACTTGTGGACCCACACCGAGCACACGACCACAACTGATATGAACGACCACAACGGACGCAACGCTTCGCCTAGAGGCCGCATCTTGCCTGTTCGCAGTTTGTACGATCTGTAACCAAATTAAGAAAAAAAGGTTTTTATAATATTTACTGAAATCATCATAGTACATATTGATTTTTAAAAATATATATATTATACTATATTAAAAAAGTACTTAATGGATTAAGTTCACCAGAAAAGTTTGCCAATCAGAAATTAGAGTTTCACAAGCACTTTTTCGCGACAAATTTTAATTTATATGGTATTTCTTAAAAGCTACAAACTACTGGCACTTCGGTACGACAACGTTTTATCAAATACGAAACAATACGTACTTGTATATGTTATATAAAGCGACGGGCAGATTAGTGAACACGCCGGTCGCGTACACGAGCGCTTCGAACGCGTTCGCGAGCGTGTAGCCCGCGAACAATTGCCGCTTGTAGAACACTGTGCCATTTATGTACGTGGATAAGAAGAAGAAGGTTGACGCCTGGAAAGAAATGTCATTAATTAACTTATTTTTACTAGCTTTTGCCTGCGGTTTAGGGAACGGATATTTTTCCGGTATTAAAGGTGAGTAGATAGAGCGTGAAGAGGTAACAAACAAACTTACTTTCGCTTTATAATATTAGTTAGGATTTATCTCATAGTACCTCTCGATTTGAATCCTCTTTCATACTATACAATTCTATTGTTTGGAATTCTCAAATCATACAATTTCGGCTTCTTCAAAGCAAGAGTGAATAGGCATTTTTTTAGCTTAATAACCTAGACCTCATCTTTTCTTCCCATCTAGCTAGGTTGAGGTCAAACACACACAATTTATTAATAACAATAAAAAAGGTATTATTGGTCATCAAATTGTATTGAAATGAATATGTAACAACTATTAAACACATATTACTACCATTGGAGTTCCACAAGGTTCTATACTGAGACCTCTGCAATTAAATGAATATAAGTTGACATACCCACATGCTGAAGTCATAACCCCAGGGTAGGAACAGGACGCCAGTGTTGTATTTCTCCCAGTGGCTGATGTAGAAGTTGAGGAGGAGGTTCCACATTACGTAATACATTCTGCAAAATACAATTTAAGATTAGGTAAATATTATAGGTTTCGGTCTTATATTTGAAGTAAAAGTAAAAATTAGATATTCAAATTAGGATGACATACCTACATCAGTTATTGACGTCAAAACGTAATTAAGAAATGTAAAGCGAGAAAATTGCAAAACTTCACTACAACATATGCCGCATCTCTACCGAGAATCGAGAGCGGTAACAACACTAATACCGTGCTCTGGTTGGTCAATGACGCGGCTTCAGTTGAATTGCTTTTGATTCTGTATTATATCCAAGTTTATATGTAAATATGCTTTTCAATATTTGCAGATATTCAGGAAACCGTATGAAGAGAGCAATGGAAGGAACTCTAGTGACAAGACCCTCGCTCTTAATTCAGATTAAGGAATTAAGGAAACTATAATGATCCTGAAAATCTAGATAAAGAATTTATAGAATAAAGGTATTCTTACCTAATAGGCGGTATAGAGTAATCTAGGCACCCGAATATGGAGTACAGGCACGCAGGTATGAAGAACACTGAGTATGAGTCGAGCCCATGGTCAAATAATTCACCTAAAGGCCCTGACGTTTGCGTCCGACGAGCTTGTTTGCCGTCGATGCCATCTGTGGAACAGATTTTTACATATTAGTGCATATACATACATACAAATGATCACGCCTCTTTCCCATGTATATACCAGATTACATGCAAATTATTACATATAATTCAATAAATAACTTGTATTTAGTATTTTATTTGTACTAAAGAAACATTTTACTAAGTTTCTTTCACTTGGAATTATCTAAGGCTTTCGATTATGTTGACATCAAAACATGTCACTAATGTTGACTTGTTATGTGAAGCATGATTTTATTAAATATTGCGGTAATATTGTGCATTAAAATATATCTAAGTTAATATATAAGTTAATGTATAACTATAGATATACTATTGAAGTTAAATCAATAAGGAGTTCCTAAAGGGTCTATGCTCAGACCTCTGCGATTATCGGTATGGTTATAGTTTTAGACTTACCAAGTGTGTAAGCTAGGAAGAGAAACACAGCAAGTGCCAACCAGAGCGATTGCGGTATTCTATCCGTATGGCCGTTCAGTGGCACCACAGTCGTGGTGTCGTTGTGTAGAGGGCTACTCGCCGCTGTGTAGTCATAGTCGTAATAAGATAGTAGGAGGAAGTCAAGGACTGTTAGAAGGAAGCCCGCGAAGGTTAGAACATTTGGCGCCACCCAGCGGGGGAATAGCTGAAACAATAGTTTGATTTTGAGAAATAACTATTACTAGAGACCCCGCTAGGTTTTGCATGATGTCTGTAAAAATTCGGGAATAAATTGTCTAAATAACAGTGAAAGTGAGTTGTTACTAAGCTTATCTTCCGTGCTCATTCTTCATTCGCGTATGTTTTGTTTCTATCTGACATTGAAAGAACGAGACAAAACATATCAGTATAGCCCTATAATTTTTTATGAACAAAAGTGACTTGGTTTAATACAAGACTGGCAACAAAATATGTTATGTTTTCATGCGATGTATGTATGTGAGTTTATTCAACCACAATTCCTACACGCCTATTAGTAATCTAAATCTCTGAAACACGAGCGGAATTCGGTGTAATTAAGCATAAATTATTTCAGTAATTGCAAACGTAACTCGGCATTGAAAGATTACGAAGTATGAAAATGAGTTCAAACATTCAACCAATATTTAAATAATTATAACAAAAACATACAGAAGCTATGTTTGCGTATGAAGGTAAATGTAACACATCCGTTTCACAAAAAAAAAAATTAACCGACTTCCAACACACAACATAGCTTGAGTGGAATTTCAGTATTTACCACTTAAACTTGACACCTAATTCTTGTTAAGCAATAAATAGTATTATGAACTAAACGCTTTCGGTACAGGTACCATTCGATGGTGCGTTGTCGATGTACCAACAGTCGATGTACTGATTGGCGATATTATGAACTAGACCCATGTGTCCCTTACTTTATTATTTCACAATTTTTGGAGAATATGTACTTTATTTAATGTTTTATGAACTTTTTTTCACTTTTACTGGTGACTATTGTCTACGCACATGCGCTGTGACAAGCTCGCGCCTGCGCGGCTATGCATTATTATCATTAGAAACATAGTGTTATGAATGCACGACGTATTCAATATTGCTCACAATTCGCCAATATTAGGCTTTCGCTTTTGCCTCTTAACCAAACATTCTATTAAGGATCTCGTCCTAAATTATTTATTTGTCTAGTTTTTTCCTAGTGTAAAATTGAATGAATGAATTGAATTATGTTATAGATGCTTTACTAATTATGCGAATTATTTACTACAAAACAAATACTGTCAGCCACAATTATTGCTGTTCTTACATTTAAATATATTTGCTCGTAAATTACCAGCCTTAAATAGTGCAATCTTTGTCGAATACCTAGGTAGTATTTATTTATAATACTTAAACAAGATATAACACTATATTTCATGATTAATTTGAGCGTGTTAGCATACGTGACAGAGAGACAGATTTTCGCATATTATAAGTTTGGAAAAAATGGATGAAACATGTCCTTGCCCATCACATCGCTATCAGTTTTTGTATTTTCTGAAAACAATAATGCATTGTCGTCTCACTTTATGAGTCTCATCATTATTGAAGGATTCTCTGTTGTTTGTGAGCTATTTTAATATTATCTGTGGTAATAGTAGGCTCAATTGATAGCTTATGAATGAATATTATGAATCGAATGGCATTATGTTAAAAGTTCATAACATTTTTAAATTATAAGTAAAACACCAAAAAATAAATTAAAATCTACCCTTTAGGTCATACTTGTACCACACTGACCCAAACCGGCAAGTTAGGTTCACTGAAAAGTGAGCTTTAAAGCATTACATTGAAGACATATGTTACATTGACAGACCTCGGCTAGCAATCAGTCTGCTAATTTGTTGTCAGTGTAAATTATGCTTATAGATGACGCATTAAAGCTTACTTTTCAATGTGTACTATTATTTTAAAGAGGTAAGCGTTTGTGAGTTTGTATGTTTAAGGCGGGTAATCTCCGAAACTACCGAACCCATTTCATAAATTCTTTCACCATTAGAAAGGTACATTACTCAAGATTGCTATAGGCTATATTTTATCTTAAAATTCCCACGGGAGATATGCCCCGGGCAACATCTAGTGACTTATATTGCCGGGTGGGAGCGTTGCGAGGTATGTTTGTAACAGTATCCAAGACGCGGGCAGATTTCATTCAAGCCGCCTAAAGACCTCTTGACGTGATTTTTACACCGTGACATCTAGTGGCAGCCACCCGTCAGTCGTCGCATGAACACAGGTGAACTAAACAGTCCACCAGTGTGCAGGTTTCCTCAATATGTTTTCCTTCATTGGAAGCAAGTGGTGGCTATGGAAACTACTATACATGAGTCTGATTGCTATACAAATTCATGTGGGACAAGAAGTATTAGCACCTGAGACCTTTCGATTTCAGGTCTCCATCACTGGACCACCAACGCTTCAATGTGCTAAGAAAGAACAATAGAAAGTGTTCAGAAATCAATAAAAAATCAAAATCAAATGATTTATTATTTAGGCTTTGAAATTCGATATATCTCTATGTCATACAAATATAGCGCCATGCAACGATAAGCCAAATTCTGATATATAAATCTATTAGATTAATTGAGATATGTCTCCAACATAAACTCTGATATAAAATATGATTCACATGAAGATAAGAATAAAATCAAGGTTTTATTAGGTGGGCATTTCTAGATAATTTATTTATTTATTTATTTATGTACAGTGTCTATGACAGTGGTTTATAGATAAAATATTATATTTGACAATATAGTTTACCAAAAGATTACAATCAAAACTGGAACTAAAATATTCCAAAGGTAATTGGGAGTTATTGACTGTCACTATTATTCAAAAGGAACTAAGAAGTAACGGCATGCCTAGTTGTCAGACCATTGGCACGCATATCAAACCAGCACTTCTTGATTTTGCCTCGTCTGCCGGGGCCAGGCGTGGACAGCACAGCAAGACAATTGTGTTCAACGTAATTTGCCAGTCTATACAAGATGCACTAGCCAAAATTATCATGTAAATACCAATATGTATGAAACACAGCAATAAGTTTCACATGTGTATGTCAACAGTGTTTGTAAGAGGTTGATTAAAGTCATGTATCACCAAATTCATATGCATAATTTAAGTGGGTTTACGTGTCGCGCGGCATGTCAAGGCGGTCTGATTAAAATTTAATTGAGTGCAGCATTTTAGCTCTTTCAAAACATTTAGGAAACATGTAATATCGTTAAATTATTGAACATTTCAAACTACATGTTTTAAAGAGTTTTTCTTCTATTATGTTGTGCAATGATTATATTTAATTAAGGTAGATATAATGGTGAAAATACCCTTTTCATTTCTAGATATTTCACGTTGTTTGAATTTTAATTTGTTATTATAATATGCCTAAATTAAAAAAAAATATCTCTGATTCCTAAGGATCTTAGATTAGCTTTTATTTTTTCTATTCAAGTTTGTTACTTCTTTTGATAATATCTTGAGCCTCAAAAATGACATGGAAGGGCAAATTACTTTATATAAATTATCTATATTATTAATATCTGTTCAGTTTTCTTGATAGAATGCACAAATTAATTTTTGGAACGGATTGTTATGAAATTTGGTACACAGGTAAAATAATACCTGGAATAGCTTTTTATCTCAAAATACCCACGGTGGTTAAGCACCGGGCTCAGCTCAGTAATAAATATAATGCTCACCTCAACAACTTTGTTCCAAAATGGGTGCATAACATACACACTCAAGGGGCTTGTGTCTATCGCCATATACTGAAAAAATAAGGTTCAAATTAGTATTGTATTTATAGGTATATAAAAAAATATATATTAAAAATATTGGGTAGCTAATTAAATTTTACATTAGGATTTGGACCATAGTGGTTACAAAACACAAAATATTTTTTTTACAAAAATATGTTTTTATATGCTTTTGGTGGCTGAAACCAGTGGCCTATTTTTATGAAAATTTGAATAATATAGATAATGACCTGAGGTCAAACTTAGGCTGACACAAGCAGGGGTGCAGGTAACAACTAGTTAGGTAATCAGAACTAATATTGTTAATATTTTTGAATTTTAATTCAAAAGATTTCCTGTGGGACTTTCACGGCCAAACCACTGGGCCGATTGTGATAAAGTTTTAAATGCAGTAGACCCGAGGTCAAACATAGGCTGGCGTGAGCGGAGCTGCCAGCAACAGCTAGTAACTCATAAACTGAAATCTATGCGCCGTATATCAGCACCATTTTATGATAAAAACTGAACACACGATAGTATACCCATTAAAACTGAAGGTCATTATTATTCATTTTTAGGTTATGTATTCTAATGCGTATTATGAAAATGATCATCAATTAGAGTTGGAACAAGTATATGCGCCTATGTAATTCTGTGTTTCAACAAAAAAAATCAATACTTTACCTTATAATTATCGAAACCTTCGAGGTGTTCCCGAGTTAAATACTTGTAATCAAACATTGTTTATAGATTTCACTTAACTATTACACTACAATACCTAAATAATACTTTATTCGCTTCACTGATACATATTTATGTGTGAAATTTCATTGTTTCCATATTATTATCGACATCAATAATTTTATCACAATCATACGATCGTGCTGCAAAATTAAACCAATAATAATGCAGTGTGAACTCACGCTTTCACGCAATAATCAAGCAAGCAGTTTCTTGACAGCTGTCAATTACGACGACGTTTGTAGTGAAGTGAGCAATGATTATATTTTACCTGTAATTATATGCAATTAGTATCAACATAAGTTTTCTGCCCATTTATTGTATTGGCAAAATTTATACAAAATAGTAATATCTACTTGTAATTTTTATTTACTCTCTGTATGTATGTATATAATATATTTATTCTTATATTTTTGGTTACACACTGAACAGTGTTTCAAAATTTATATTTAACATTTTATATTCAGTGTCAATTTCAACCTTGACGTTGGCAAATCATCGTTTTGGCGAACGATGGAGCCATGAAACTTAAAAAAGAAATGATATTTTGGTTTCGAGACTATTGAGAACTAAAACTAAATCATAAACCGATTTACCGATTTAAATTGTAAAGATGGAAGTTTTACATTTATGTAGGTGTATTATCCATATTCTGCATTAAGCCACTGAAACGAAAAAAATATTTGAATAATAAAGTACCTATAAACCGACTGCGTGTGTTCTGAACTGTTATTCTAGAGATATTGAATTTTTTGTAGCACGTACAACACAACGCATGTGTATTTTTTTTATACGTTTCTTTTGTATAGCTCTTTTATGGGATTCATTAAAGTAAGTTTTTTGATTTATTAATTGTTTCAATGTTTGATAATATGATTTTGTAATTTGTTGATTTTATTTATTTTGATAATTTATACTATCGATTGTAAGATGCGTAACATCACTAATGAATGTTGTTGTTTTAAAAATAAAATGTATGATGTGGCAAAAGAATATACTAATAAACAGCCTTATTATTAAAAAAAAACACCAGCTGAACGTAGGTAATGTTTTTATATCTGTAGCAGCTGCAGATAATAGAAAGAGGAACAGCATCGAACAAAGAAACGAGTCACTCACATCACAATTTTGGGCGTGTTATTAACAATGTGTGATATCACGGCGACCCTTTTAGTATGAGCTTTTTTTCTTGCACTGTTTTGACACTTAATGCGACATTCTAATAAATCTATACCATGTACGTAGTACTTATTAATTCCATGGCTCCGCCTTAGCCGCGTGGTCCCTAGAACGAGGTCGTATGAGGCGACTAAGGAATAGACAGCCTTATAGTATTTCCAAGGAGGTGGAGTTTAACAAAAAACCCATGTCCGTGCTGTAAACCTTTGCGGAGTTCCCTCGCTTGGAGCCGATCCTGGGTGCACCATCGTCATGCTTATCATAATAATGCATTGTCATGGAAACTGAAGGGAAGTGGGAAATTTTAACTCTGTAGAACAACAGGAAGTAGGGGAAATTTAACTTGCAAGTTTTGTTAACAGACAGACAAGCAAACATCGGGAAAGGTGAAACCAAATAAAAGCTTGTAAAAATAAAAAAAATTGCACAGACATAATCATAACTTAAATTATATGTCTGCCTGTGAATTATATGTCTGTGAGTTGAGTTTATGCAAAGAACTTATATCCAATAACTTCGATTAAAATAGTGTGGTTACATTACTCATGATAATCGACCTTCCTCATTCCACGATGTTGCACTTGCAGATCTAAGTCAAGGTGACACGCAGGTTTAGCGGGTGACATCACGCGTGGGTGGGAGATGTCGATGATGACCAAGGAATATTGTCATTGAATCGTATTATGATCTTGAGATATCGATTTTCATATCGGATGTACATGTCAGCAGACATTATGTCTAGAGGACTAATTTATTGGCAAAGCTTTAGAACACATTTCAAATTGCTTTGCTCTCAGAGCATTATATATTGTAGTCGATGTGCACCCAAGGACGTTTAGCTTCCAAAACCTCCTGATCCGTAAAGAATCTAACAGAGGGCGAAGTTTGTGTTTCTCTTCTCACTATCGAGTCGATTCGACATGAGACGCAGCGAACCAATCACATTGCGCCATTGTGACGCAACGTCAACCACACTGCAATGTGACTGGTTCGCTGCGTCTCACTTCGAATCGCGTAGTGAGATGCAGCTAGCCAATCACATTGCGGTGTGTGTTTTTTTCTTTTCGTTGATCTATGGGTGTGGTTGTCGTCGCATCACAAAGGCGCACTGTGATTGGTTAACTGCGTCTCTTGGCCAATCGACTCGATAGTGAGAAGTGAAATAATGGCAGTGTCGACTTCTTCTTGTCGAGTCAGAGTCGGGTTTTCTTTAAATAATAATTTAATTTATATATACTATGTACTTAGGTACATAATAAAACAAACTATACTTAATAGCACTAGTGGCAACATGGCAGTGACAACCACCAATCTAAGTCACAACCGCGACCTTGGTAATTTGTGTTATTGCCCCAAACGCCTTGTCACGGATTCTGATATTTGTCTCTTCATTCATAACAACCTGTTTTCAGTGGCGTATCTTTGTTTTGGCGCTGTATCAAAATTCGTAGGGGAGTCTAAATGAAGACTAAAGAATTATTGTCTTAGACTTTAAGAATAAAATTAAACACGTAAACATTACTACTCTTTGGTTTGTCACTATATTGGTTGCGAGATTCCCAGTTGTGAGGTGCGTCGTTAAATTTGATGTTGATTTTAACCGGTGCGCCGCTGCCACTGCGACGTTTGGACATAATGACGTAAAGTATGACGTCGTGACGTGTTTTTTTGCACACGTTGCTGAAGTGAAAACTTTATACGTGCCTATAAAGTTTAATAAAATAAATGAATGAATTTTTCCCGAAATTAAGTGGCATTGTGAATATTTTACTAAAGCTTACACTCGCCAGTGTGTGGCCCCTGTAGCCAAGGGGCCCGGTATCATAGATATGGTTGATATGGCGTTAGCTACGTCCCTGCCTGTTTTACACTTATGTTTGATTGTATTTAGTTTGTATACAATATTTTAAGTACCTATAATAAGGGCTAAAGGGCAAGTGACAGTTACCCTGGACAAGGAACAGATAGGACCAAAGACAAAGATAATTAAAGTGATGTTTAGTTGTCTTTGTCTTAGATAGCGTAGAAAATGAGATAGACGATTACTCCAGAACTATTGGGGCGATTTTGATGAAATTTCGCACTGAGCCAGACGAAACCTTCAGGAGTAACATAGGCTACTTTTTTATAATGGTTTTACCCGAGCGAAGCCGGGACGGCCTCTAGTTTACAGATAAATAGATGTCTACAGTTTTCTCTGTCTACCATTAGAACCCTAGGGTGCCGTCCGTGTAAACCTAAATAATTATAGTCATAGTTATAGCGGCTGTAAACATACGGAGACATAATTGACACGTGCCCTCTAAGTTTTTACACGCCTGTTCAACTTAAAAGAAAGCGTTAATGGTTTCATGTTTGTATGTGAATTTCTTTAGTCCACCACAACAGACAGGATGTGTGACGTATCATTAGTACCTAATCAATGGGATTCTATACTCGAAAATAGCTATATCTACCTACATACCTACTATAAAATTGCTATTCTACTAATTGATGAATGCGAAAGTTTGTGAGAATGGGAGAGGCCTATGTCCAGCAGTGGACTGCTACAGGCTGTGATGGTGATGATGATGATTGTGATTATGTTTTTACTCTTTCACGCAAAATCTATTAGATGGATTGTTATGAAATTTGGTAAAGGGATAGAAAACTAACCTATAATAATATATAGCGTACTTTTTATCCCGAAATTCATCACGAGAGGGAAGCCCCGGGGCGCAGCTAGTTAAATATAAATTAATGTACGGCTATTCCGTGCACACGTATGCATTTTATATTTATATCTCAGACATCAACTATTTCTCTCTTTCGTCGTCTCACCCGTTAAGGGTCATAGATCAAGCGTAGGCTTAGTGAGGGTTTAGCTCCCGTGGGAATTTCGAAATAAAATATATAATAGTTATACTCTATACTTATACTTATTATACTCTACCCGTATACCAAATTTCATAACAATCCGTCCAGTAGATTTTACATTAAGGACTAACAAACATACACACACACATACATCCTCACAAACTGTCTCATTTATAATATTAGTAGAATTTTAAAAATTTTAAATTTTAAGTCAGTTATTCTCTCGTTATTCGTCTAATGTCAAAATATTCATTCGTATGTTCCATTGTATATTTTGCCCGTCTGTGCTGAACCATGGAATCACACTTTAACCTAAAGGTCACGTGATTTATGATAAACTGGTATGAATGGTAACCTATGTCTTTCTCCATATTTCAAACTATATGTATAGAAAATTTTAAGAAGATAGGGCGTGAAGAGGTTATAAACAATCTTACTTCCTCATTTATAATATTAGTAAGATTAGATATATGGTGCTAGGCATAAATAAAATAAATTTAATTTTATCTATGGTGCTAGGCCACGTTCGATCATCCCAACAGGATATTATCATATCAATATATCATCACGCCTTCGAGCGAATTTCCTCAGCTTATTCTGAGATTGTGGAATGAGCTCACTGCCGTGGATGAACATGAAGATCCTCAAAAAGGGCGCGAAAAAATGTATTAAATACAATTATAATTATAAACATTTTATACTGTAAATTCAATAAAAAAATGCGACCTTGGTGGCGCAGTAGTAAAGTTCTTGCCACTGAACCGAGAGGTCCCCGGTTCGATGGATGGTCCTCGGTTCATGATGGAAATTGATCTTTTTCTGATTGGCCCGGGTCTTGGATGTTTATATTTATATGTATTTGTAAAATATAGTATCGTTGAGTTAGTATCCCATAACACAAGTCTCAAACTTGCTTTGGGGCTAGCTCAATTTGTGTGATTTATCCTAATATATTTATTTATTTATTTTATTATGGATGCATCTAGTCCATAATCAAAGTCTAGATATAACTTCATATAATGTTTCATCAAGATTTCAAGTATATTGTTCTATTTATCAATAATGTAAATCATGGTGTGCGCACTTCATTCTTGGTTTTTCAACCAGTCATAGTACCCATTGTACTATTTAAGCCTAACTGTTATATTGTTAAACTGTTTTGTGTGCCAATATATAAAATAAAATATTCAGTGCCGGCGTTTGACACCCCTGGTGTTCCTTGAGGGCAGGCAGCGGTGACCACTTACCATCAGGTAGGCCGCATGCATATTTCCTTGTTAAATAGTAAAAAGAAATGTGAGGTCGGTACCATGTCAGTCTCCTACACATTTCCCTATCTGATGTTAACCTACCTTTCATCCCTGATTCTACGTCATACACAGGCGTACATGGAGTGGTCCTATTCTAGGGCGGGGACCACACGCCTCAAAATAGCTTTAGTTCTCGACCATCAAATTCCGCACGTAACAGACTAAAATATGATTCATTTCTCAGCCCATTCATGTTATTAGCAATGGTTTTGTAGACGAGTTAAATTGGATACAATTCTACTTAAACTTGTTCTAATTTTGTTTTCTCTCCCTCATTCCCTCTCTCTCTCTCTCTCTCTCTCTCTCCTCACTTCACTTGTAAATTTCTTTGAATATTCATTTAAAACCCCCGACGATAGAAGGAGAGTTACAAGTTTAACGTATCTTGTACTATCTGTTGCTTGTGGCTTCGCCCGCGTTAATTTCCCACGGGAACAGTTATATTCCGTCATCCGGGATGAAAGGTGTCCTTCTTTACTCTTCAAACTACGTGTATGCAAGATTTCAAGATTTGGTTAAGTAGATGGAGCGTGAAGAGGTAACAAACAAACAAATAAACAAAACAAATTTAAGTAGGTACTTTCGCATTTATAATATTAGTTAGGAAGTTATAAGATTAGGAAGGATTTAGGATTGTGTATCTGTGTTCGTGGCATCGTAGCAGCTAAACGGCTGAACTGATTTTGATCTAGTTTTTCTTAAAGATAATTTAATCGAGAGTGTTCTTAGCTATGACTGGAAAATGTGCGTTCAGCCTAGCCGTTTGGAAACAGTCAGATTTTTCTAGCGTATGAGATGAAGCCAATTACCGAGTCGGGGGTTTCTTAATTTTTTAATTTATTTACTACTACCACATGAGTTTGTATGCCATATATAGTAGTTTTCATCTACCAACACTTGCTACTGATGAAGGAAAATCGTGAGGAATCCTGCGCACTGGTTGATTATTAACTTGTGTATGAAATGGAGAAGGCAATGGCGAACCACACAATTAATAGTGAAAGTTGTTGTGTGTGTTTCATTCCACGTGATGATGTGTCCACGATCATCAGTCAATGACCACGATCCACAGCCATGAGGAATACGACTTTGAAGAAGAAGTTTGATTTGAATAAATATCTTTATTTATTTATTTATTTATTTATTTATTTATTTATTTATTGGCACATCAACAATATAAACATATGCATTACATTTTTACATTAAATCATAAGTCTAGTTCTAATGTTTACATCTTTTACAGACGTGCACGGCATTCACTACAATTTTATCTTATATATTTATCTTATATCTATATACAATATAATATAGGTCCAATTCGCACAAAATAGCAAGTCTGCTACGTCGTCCAAATTTAAACTTACCTCGATTGGCATTCGATAGGTAACACAACAGTTATTTTTAGAAGAAATAACAAACAGTCATTCGCCACAAAATACTTGTGCTGTTATAAATAACCATACGTAAGTACTATAGCAATAACAAATGCAAAGTGAGCATGAATGATTATAAAGTCTTGTGCACACCCAACGTTAGGCTGGAAGCACTGTTCAACGCAGCCTAAGTTTCAAATTTTCAATGCTTTTCAGTTGTTGTAGATCCTATCTTACTAATATTGTAAATATTTGTAAACGCGAAAGTTTGTGAGGAAGTATGTACTTACGTGTGTTTTATACTCTGTCACGCAAAATCTACTGGACCGGATTATTATGAAATTTGGTACACAGCTACATTACAATCTGGAATAACACATAGGTTACTTTTTATCCCGAAATTCCCACGGAAACGAAGCTCCTGGGCGCAGCTAGTATTATAAATGCGAAAGTTTGTGAAGATGTATATGTGTATGTTTGTTACTCTGTCACGCAAAATCTACTAGACGGATTGTTATGAAATTTGGTACACAGATAGAATATAATCTGGAATAACACATAGGTTACTTTTTATCCCGAAATTCCAAGTTTATAGTGAACTAGGTACATAGTAAAGGTCGTGAAGGTATAATTTTTTAAATGCTTTGTGACTTTAATATGTGGTAAATAAAGTTGAGGAGTGAAACACCTGCCGGCGATTCAGAAGTTCTGATGATGTTTTTTGAAAATAGGGATTCGTCCGCATCTTGTTATGAATGTTGCAATCAATAAATGACAATACGTATTCTTAAACCGACATTGAGTTACAACTACAAAAACTTTGGGAGAGCAATAATAATTGTATTCATACGACTTAAACGCGACTTTTATAAAATTCAGAACTTGATTGTTTCGAGAGAAATTACGTGACGATCTTTCGGGACTTTTGCCATATTTATATATTCATATATTCGGTATTTAACTTGACTTACTTAGTAAAATTATCGGGGTGTGATTCCCGTCCTAAAATGGGACAACTCCAAATCCTCTCGTGTTGTTAGTGGATGATTGCTTTTACAAAGAGGGTTGATTTCATATAGGCGGCAGCATAATCACGGTCGAGTCATTAATTATTTAAATACTAGCTTTTGCCCGAGGCTTCGTCCGCGTTTACTATGTGCGTCCGCTCATAATTTTTAATTAATAATATCTCGGGTTCTAAGCATCGTATCGCGATGAAACCTATACCTGATTTTGAGTTAGATCATCTGCTATAAAATCGTGCAAACAGCATCAATTCCATCATACAGTAGTTTTTGCGTGATGCGCGAACAAACAGAGAGACAGAGAGATAAAAATAAAAAAAAATGTTTTGACTGCTATTAGTCCCATACAGATCTTTCATAATATCTCATATAAACAGAAATAGTCCACTTGCAGTTTTATTATATGTATATAAATTTTTCCTCGGTGCCGTCAACACTGAACATTTTAATTTTAAATACTTTCGCTGCGTCTCTCTCGAGTTCTCATGAAGTTCAAATTTAGCTGATCCCAAAACAATCAGTTGCATTTCCTCCCGCACAATCATGCCTAAATAAAGATCTGAAGTGTTTATGATACAAACGCATTCCTGTGCACTTGAATCACGAGGAATTAGCGCGTAGCGGGCTAATCGTCTTAAATTTTCTGACGTGTGTTCAACGTGGGATTTCCATTAGATTTCTCTATTACTTATTTTCTGTGCATCCTTACATAGTATCCCATCAAAACATTATGTAAAAAACTAACTAAGTCTTGATGAAGCTGTTTGTTTCTCTGTAAAAAGTAATGAAATAATAAGATGGGTAGTTTCTAGTCAAGTGACAAACAAGTCGCAGTAAGGAGTTTTAG
Source organism: Plodia interpunctella (assembly GCF_027563975.2). Lineage (NCBI taxonomy): Eukaryota > Metazoa > Arthropoda > Insecta > Lepidoptera > Pyralidae > Plodia > Plodia interpunctella. The sequence continues at coordinate 5,529,969 of NC_071315.1, forward strand.
ACTTGGCTTTGCTTTACCCGATCTACGATATCTAAAGGTCTACCACGAAATATATAAACACGTAACACGTTTTACTAACGTCCACATGCTGTCTCTTTTTCACATATCGTGAAAAAAGTTCTCTCTTTTTTGTGGACGCAATGACATGCTACGTGTTTTATGTTTCGTGGTATCCCTATAGTTCTATTCAAGTGCCTATTCCTGGGTTTTATCATCGGCTGCTCAGGATACGCGGAAAAATATTGAAAAGGGACTTTGTGGCGGCAGGCACTTAGCTTATTGGCGTTGTTCGAATACTAAACAACGGCAATAGTGGCGTAAGTGCCGGGTGCCATAAGGTCCCTTTTGATTTGGACGACCACAAATATTGACAATACAAATGCGCTTACTGCCGCTTGCCTGACATCAACCCCCTTTGGAAATGCGATTGAATTATCAAAATTTTTAGATAACCTTCTTAATAGACCGCAAGCATTTGAAAGGCCGTAACATCCATATTGTTGCGGTTGGCATCAATTAATGGCGATTCCACGAAGGAATCTGAATAAAGAATTTTATAGGCGCCTTTGAGATCTGTTTACCATTTCGACTACAAAGGTTTGGCAAGGTTGATACATGGATTATACTTTACATGGATGAGCTATGGATTAGCCAAGGTGTGTGTGTGTCTTTTTGATCACTGAGGACTTTTTGTCTACGTGCTCAGTCTCATACTTAACAACTTTTCGTATGGGAGCAACCCCGAAATGTTTGTTTTTTTTTTGTTTGTAATTGATAAACTCAAAAACTTCTAGGCCGATTTTGATTAAATTTGTGCACAGTCATAGGCGAAACCTTCAGGAGTGACTTGGCTACTTTTTTTTATGGTTATAAATAAAATATATACTATAGCATCTAAACATTTTTTTATAAATTTAATATTATGGATTAATTGGAATGGTTTAATTAATTAATTTATACTTACATAATTAAAAATCCACTAATAATATACTTATATTAATTAGTAATACTTCATATAATCTTTTTTTTCAAACAAAAGATTTTGTAATATGCATGAAATATAATCTTGTAATGTATGTGAGTGACAAATTAACCAATAAAAGGCTTTTTATTATTTATTTATTATATTTACCCGAGCAAAGTCGGGGCGAGCTGCTAGTATTATACAAACTGGGGCTGAGGTTAGAGAGAGATGGAAAGAACTCCATAGACAAGAACGATCGTCGTCAAGCGTCAAACCTAAAGACAGCAGATGGCGTCGTGACCACTAGGCCAGTGTGGACGACCCAAGCTCCACTCCAAAAATATCGTTCAGAAGATTTAGCTTATCCAGTTGTTTACGATACAGTCTATTGAGGTCGACCTACTTCAGTTTGCAAACTGTGGTTACTGATTATGGTTTTTTTTTATTTCACCGTGATTACTTGTTATTCACACATTCAGTTATTTTCAAATTTAAATTCAAAATTCTTTATTCAATTTTGGATGATTATACATCACTTATTGACGTCAAAAAATTACTTAAACTAAGAACTAACTAAATTTTGAGGCTATTTTTTCATATTGCAAACATTATTAAACGATCATCGCGGATATGATTGGGTCAAATCATTCTTTTGCGGAATTGAAATTTTATATATTTTATCTTCTTACTATATTTTGCCCGCGGCTTCGCTCGCGTGAATTTTCCAAGGGAACAGTTATTTTGCCGGGATATAATTTCAAATGTATGCAAAAGTCCATAAAGATTGGTTGAGTAGATAGTGCGTGAAGAGGTAACAAACAAACAAATAAACAAGCATAGGTACTTTCGCATTTATAATATTAACTAGGATTAGGAATTTTCGAAAGAAATACATTAATACATTCTGAAATGGCGTATTTATCATAAGGATAAAAAACTTTGGTATAGGTACTTAATCGACACCAAAGCCAGCACTTCTTGGGTTTACCCATTCTCAACGGCATAGCCAGACATTTGTTCCGTACGTGATTTGCCGTACGTGAATTTATTCGTACGTATTGTACGTGAGTTCATCTTGAGTTTGTCCGCTATGTCACGGACATGAAGACAGCGGAAGTTCCTCACTAGGCTGAGCCGTGTAACAACACAATACCACACATCAAGCACTGCGTTGTCATCGCACAGACTGATAAGGAAATTTTGCCAGATGACCAGTAAAGTTTCAAAAGCAATAATAAAATAAAAAAAGAGATAATGACAAAAAAGAGTCTTGAGAGACGAACAGAGGGACAACAGGAAGAAAAGGAAACCCTTTTGAGGTACGGGACCCGGAATAAATAGTATAGGTATCAAAATTTGTTGGACAGTTGGATACGTCGTCACCGGGCCAAATGTGTTACCTTAATTACCAATCTATAGCTCTCTTACTCCATGCAATAAATCTAGTTTTTATTATGACTGACGTTAATTTGGCAAAATATTCTGAACTTGAAGCGACCTTCTATAGTATAATTTCCTAGATCGTTTAAGCATTCGGTTACCAAGCGGTATTGGGTTTCAATAGTTAAAATGGTGATTTATTGAATGTCAAATGCATTTGTTTTCAGACGTCAGCTAGTTGGACACAAGGTTTCGCTCCTAATCGAAATGAAGAAGACTCTACTGAATACAGAGCTGTGTATTTCACAAGTGCCTAGTTGTGTTGCATCACAATCGTCATATAACCTCAACTAGCGACCCGCCCTGGCTTCGCACAGGTGCAATATTATGCATTTTCTTCTTCTTGGCACGAGTAGGATTCGAACCTGGTACCTTTCGATCCATAGGCGGGCGTCTTAACTAAGAGACCATCACTGCTTCTCTGCATGTTCTATGCATGTTATATACATACAAACCTTCCTCTTGAATAACTATGTCTATTAAAAAACCCGCAACAAAATCAAAATTTTATATGGAGCTTGTATGACAGTACAGCACAATTTGACAGTAAAGTATTGTGACGTCACCGGATTTGGAGTCAAAAATTATACCGAAAAAACAGTAAATCTCGTCCATACTTAATATGAAGAGAAAAGATTTGTACCTATTTTTCTTTGTAATGAATAAACTCAAAAACTACTAAGTCTTACCCGAGCGGAGCCGGGACGGTCCTCTAGTAATTAATAAAACTGATTCGACATTTCATTATTGTATTTGGTTACTTAAGTAGCTTAATGCATTTTATTTTTTACCTAGTCAAGTAAGTAAGACCTACTTAGTCAATTACAAGCCGGCAATGAGATAAACTTACATTTTGGTCACCCATCCATTGATTTCATTGCAAAAGTGTCTTAACTCACATTTTATGGCGCAAATAAAAAAATATGTTGGGAATTCTCATATTGATAGGTATGTAAGTACCATTAAATTGTCTGATTGACGACGATGAAAGAAATTGTTCTTCAATTCTCTGAATGCCTTCCAAAGATATCTGGGTTTTCACAACATGAATCAGATACTAAAATTTATGTCCTAATTTCGCAAACGTATAAATATAAATACAGGGTGGCCAATTTGGAGGTACTTATATAACATTTTTTGCCGCCATTTTGTTTTGGCGGTAAATATGACAGTTGTTGCACGAAAATTACTTTGTGTAGATACGGAAAATTTATTATGGAGCGTTTTACGACGGAACAACGTGTTTTAATTATTAAAGCGTTTTACGAAACATTAAAAAGAATGTTTCCCGGTTGATTAATTTCGAGAAACGGTGACATTGATTGGCCCCCATGATCGCCTGATTTAACAGCTCCTGACTTTTTTTGTGGGGCTATCTAAAGGGACTTGTCTACTGTCTATGCTGACAGGCCAATGAACCTTCAGCAATTAAAACAAAACATTCGAGACACGGTTACTGATGTAATGCAGGAAATGTATGAAAATGTTCGGTTCGTAAAAAGGGTTCGCTTCTGCGGTGGTGTTATAGTCTGTCATTATTTTCCATGTTTAATTGCCGGCCCTAAAGACTATATTTAACAAGGAACAAAGGATATATTTTATATTTTCATCAATTCGGAATAAAATTACAAAACCAAAGTGTATACATGATACACTGAAAAAAAAAGAAGAAGAGAAGATTAACAAAATGTTTTCAAATTATCAAAAAATGTTAAATGTTATCACGTAACTTGTTTATATATGAGCGCATAGTTTTGTGATCCTAAGAATCAAGTCTTCTAGATTAAAAACCTAACAAGTAGACATAGCATATTCAAACAAGTCATGGGTCAGTTTAATCAAATCTGATTATTATTTTTATCAACGGCCCTTTGTGCATTTGATTAAGACTTCATAATCTCAATTAAATTTTATGTTGACTGTAACATTGCCACATATTAACTTCAATTAATAAAATAGTTAAAACAAGTACCTTGATTGGTTTTATTGAGTACTATTTAGAATCAAATGAAAAAAGTTATTGTTTTTATAAAGATACCTAATTTAACCACCACAAAAATTGGCCACCCTGTTATGTCAAAACAAGGGCTGTCTTCGTCTTAAAAAGGCCTTCTATAAGACTGAAACAATAGTCGACATTTCCGTTGATAAATCATACGCGATCACTCGCATTTTTAATAAACAACTAGCTGCTGCCCGTCGCTCCGCCCGCGACAAAATGTAGCCTATGGCACTCTTCAGCTATCCAACTATCTCCATACCAAAAATCACCTAAATCCGTTGCTACGTTTTGTCGTGAAAGACGGACAATCAAACACACATTCACAATTATGATATTTGTATGGATTATTTATTTTTAAAACGCTATTTTCGGGGGTAGGTTAGTAGGGTATGTAACTTCCAAAAAGTTACCTTTGATAGAATGAGTATTAATTTTTTAAATCGCAAGTCAGTAATATATTAAAAATTAAATGAAAGCATAAAATTATTTGTCTATGTCAGATTTTAACTTTCATAATAATAAAGTTATAGGTAACTAAGTGGTAAAGCGTGTAGATACAAAAATATTTTGTGTTTATAAATTACCAAAAGGTGTACTTATGGCAAAACATAAAGACTACATACCTATTTACGTAAGTACTCATCAATGTATTTACTTTAGGCTAAATGTGAAATTATCTATGTACTTTAACGGTTCATAAACGTAGAAATAAAACATTTTTTGTTTAAAAAATATTTTTGTCAACCCTGACCAAAACACATGAAACTCGTCCTTTGAAATAAACAGATTTGCGATTCTTCTTCAAAATTAGGTCACAACGCGAGATGCTGAGAAAAACACGCGCAGAAGGAATGGCATAAACAAAACTTTTAACAATTTTAAAACGATTTTTATAGAAATAAGAAGTGCGTTTTGTTCGTTTATTTTCACGTGCGAAGTTCGCTACCTAATCGATACATACATAAAGCTGACAGTTTTTTCGTTCATTATAGGTACTTACCTATAATGAACCCATTTTAACAATTCATGAAGTTGTTCCTAAAATATACATAAAGAAACTACTTAGTTTGTCAAAGCCAATAAGTAGGTTGTCACGTGTTCGTAACCGCCTGTGGATCGAAAGGTTCCAGGTTTGAATCCTACCAGTGCCACATGAGTGTGTACTCCAAACTGACTCATGTAGGTAAGTACTTATCGTAGTTTTCATAGACCACCATTTCCTTCCGGTGAAGGAAAACATTGTGAGGAAACATGCGCACTGGTTTATTATTAATTTGTGTGTGAAATGGAGAAGGCAATGGCAAACCACTCCATTAATAATGCCAAGAAAGTTGTGTGTGTTTCATTCCACGTAATTATCACGGCCCTATGAAGAAGATAAATATTTATTTTCAAAAGCAGATCTAGAAAAGGAGCCCGTATAAACAAAAAAAATATAATAAAGTATTATATTTTTTAAAATTAATATCGATTGAGATGTAAAACTGCTCACATGCCCTCTAAAAGATATAACGATCATAATAACGATTCGATTTGGTAATAAAATACTTATGCGCGGACGATAATATGTAATGACAAGCCACATGTTATGGGAGCTTCGTTCTATGAGAACCTAATGACCTATTTAATAATGACCGATAAAAAACGAACATATTTTATTTTTATTTATCCGTAGAAAAAGCTGTGATATAAGGACGGATGTCCAGACAAATATGACGAATGAAAGGTTTAGTATCTAACTATCCAATCCATAATCCAAACCAATCCAATGCATACAGAATATATATAAGGTTCAATATTATATACGAAACCCTAAAAAAAGAATATAGAATATAAGACTTACAGAGCGACACAGCCAATCTTGTACTGCACCTCCGGAAATAACTTTTGGCAAACAGTTCTATTCTATATACTCAAGGCAGGTAATCCTAATGTATTGTTTTGGCGTCAATCATTTGTCTAATGGATATAGAAATTATGTCATAGGTATTAGTTTTTTTTATAGTGGGTGTTGTGTTGTGCATTGCGTGCGTTATGACGGACTTTTGCATTAAAGTTGGTTCGGATCCAAAATCGGTTTGACTGAAAATTTCGAACGAAATATATTAATATAATTATATTATATTATAATATAATTTTGTCAAGTTTGATCATGTACAGATTCTTTCTTTTGTCAAAAAAGTTATAAGAACATATTACATGTAATATTCTTATATCTGTGTCAAAAACAAAAAAATATATGTACCTACTAAATGCATAAAATTATATCCATAACTAAACGTAACTTGTGTGACAGTGACGTGCTATGACAACGCGATTTTTGGAATCAATAGGCATTCCCAAGTAGTAGCCAATTTGTGAACATAACGTTTTGTACGATAATGTGTAATTATAAAGAAGCCAAGTTACATAATCGTAACTGCGCCCCGGGGCTTCGCTCTTGTGAGGATTTCGGGATAAAAAGGACCCTATGTGTTATTCCAGATTGTATTTTACCCGTGTATCAAATTTCATAATAATCGGTCCAGTATATTTTATGTGAAAGAGTAACAAACATATATATACACGTACATCCTCATAAACTTTTGCATTTACAATATTTCGTAAAATATTATTTAAATTTTTCGGTATCAGTAACGTTCAGCTATATTTAAATTATTTAACATATTTTAAAACATGATCAAAACTCCTTATAAACGACGTAATTCTATGTATCTATCATCAATATATTCACGTAAATATTTACCAACTTCGAAAATGCGGATTTCCCCTCAGCATGCGCGTTTGTAGGCGTTTGTTTTCCAATTTTCCACAATAATTATTCTAAATTTACACAATGATCTTGTAAATATTTATGTTTTAAGGAAAATTTTGTTTGGACGTGGATTAATTGTAATATTTCTGACTCAATGTTCGAAACCAAAGTGTGTTGTTATGTTGAGGATGGAATGAATTCAGTTCGCTTCTAGCGTTCTGCGGTGTCGAACGCATACGCGCGACGCGAGCCACAGCGATAGTACGAAATTCGCGCGCTAAAAGTTTTTCGAAATTTAAATAATTTGAAATCCCGACTGCCAGTGTTTTTTTTTTAATCGTGAACAATGGTCAGATGATATTTTTTTCTTTTGGTTGTTTATTGTTTACGCGAACTTAAATTTGCGTTTGAAAGACTTAATTAGCATTTAGGCAAATTTTGGTCTCCTTGGCTGTGTTTTAGTTATATAAGTTTAGAAACAAGCTGGCATGGCGAATATGTAAGTACAACATCGTTTCCATAACAAAAACTTTTTTTTGTATTGTTATTAAAATTGTCACATCCTGTCTGGAAAAAAATCAGCGTGCTGGAGTATAGGAACTTGCGCGCACATTGGCGCGAAAAATATATATAAAAAAGGCGACAATTTAAAGAGTTCGTTGACATTTTTTTTCTATAATAACTAAGCAATTATTATTTATTTATGCAACGTCATTACGAAATGATGTTATTGTAAAATATGTCGAAAACCTGTGAAATCAGTGCTTTCTTTTCAAAACAAGGGTAGTTTTTTCTATAATATGTAGTTTGTTACTAAGGCTACCTACTTATTCTAATCCCAATTAATATTATAAATGCGAAAATAAATTTGTTACTTCTTCAAGCTATGTATGTACTCAACCAATCATTTGAAATTTTGCATACATCTAGTTTGAAGTATGGAAAAGGACATAGGGTATACCTCTCATCCCGGAGTTATAACTGTTACCGTGGTAAAGCCGTGGGCAAAATTTAGTTATTTATAAATCATATGCTTGTTGCAAAAATCTATTAAAATTGTACAAGAATGTTTTATCAATGAGAAAAATGCTGCTTGCATTGTGAATGAGATTTGATAACGATTTTTTACCCGATAAGGTTCGGACGTGTGTTGTTGATATCATAATATTTTTTTTTTTATCAACCCCCGACTATAAAGGAATATATAAATTTAACGTGTCTCTATCTGTATGTCTGTCCGTGGCAAAGTAGCAGCCACACGGCTGAACCGATTTTGACCTCGGTTTTATTATTTGACAAGAGTATTTTTTACTTATATTTTGATCTCTATAAATTAATATAAAGATATTCAATTGTCCATCTATCAACAGAACAATAGGACATATGATACGCACCTTGACGTTGGTCGTTTATTTAACAAATTAGCACCCAACCACGTATAGTTATAAAGTGAATATCATCTTGCGTTGTGTTTCAAAGTATCATGTAACCGAATCGTAAAATCGTTAATTGCCGTCTATATACTATTGAACTCAGATGCCGACGTGTATGCATTGCGTAATATGTATCAGATCTTTTATTTAATGCAAGGAAAAGCCAGCAATGTATCACGAATCCGCCAAGTAACACGAACTGGTCCGCGATAGTGGAGCCGGCGTATTTTCGACGGATTTCCATCAATGTTATTAATCAATCACAAATCTCATGATTTAAAACACTATATATGCTTCTAATTTACTTCAAATTACTTCAATAATGACATTTTTGGTAGAAGGAAGGGTCGAGGCCTGATAACAACATACGATAAAATGTTGATTTTAAGCAGATGTTAGCGTTTATATAAATCGATATGGCCGATATGGCTGTATTAATCGATTTCACGATTGTATCGATACTTGGTATTTGCATAGCTGGATTTTATCAGAAAATTACTCATTGCATCTTTGAAGTTCCTAGATTAAATTGATTTAAAAGTAACTATATAATACCTTTTGAATCGATCTGTTTATTAAAAAAAAATCGCATCAAAGGGACAGACAGCACAACAGTGCGACTTGAATAAAATCTGACGGCAGTGTTAGCACTAACACTAAAATCTCTGTCTGACTTCGCTTAACATGCCCTTGGGCAAAAAAAAATACAAAACTTGTGATCTTCAAATGAACAGATCACCAATTTAATTCATACACAGACAAAAAATTGCATGCATAATTAATTTACTACCTCGATATTACACAAAACGCTAGTCCTACTTCCATATTCAAAATAATACATACTACACTAATTTTATAAATGCGAAAGTCTGTCTTTCTGTCTGTCTGTTCTGTTTTCACAGCTAATAGGCTGGACCAATTTTTATGAAATTTGGTATGCATGAAGTTAAAGACCCCCGTTCAAATATAGGCTAAAATAAACCTCTAAAAGACTATAAAGGGGGTGAAAGTTTGTATGAAAGTCATGATGAAAAGACGAACAAAACAAAACGACACAAAAATATTGGTCCTTGAAATTAGTAATCTGGCATGGATACTTATGCTGTCAGGAGTAACTATTCTACGGTGACGAAATCGCGGGCAAACAGCTAGTATTTTATAAAACACATTTTTGGATTGAAGTCTCTATATTGTTTATCTTATACCTACATAATTTATTAGCATTTTTGATGCAGATTATCCTGAATTAGGTATAATCGGATTTATCATTTAATGAATTAATTAATATTCATCGCTCTGATATTATTTTAATGGTACGGAATATGGACTTCATATTTATGAATAATATTCTTATCATACTCGTAGTATAATACTAGTTATTGCCGCGACTTTAGCCGCTTTAATAAGTGTTTTGTATTGTGCATCTGATATTTTTCGGCACGCGATGCTGCGAGCAACTGCACGTCTATGCATCCATTCTAATATTATAAATGCGAAAGTCTGTTTGTTCCACTTGCATGGCTAAACCGCTGGACAGGTTTTGATGATTTGTTCGCGCATCACGTAAAAATCACGTTCTGGATCGAATTTGATGCTGTTTTCGCAGTATGGTCTAACTAAAAATCTGGTATAGATTTCATCGCGATACGTTGCTTAGAACCTGATATACGTACGACATATCGAGCTATTTTTAAATAAAATATATCTATTGTCCTAAATATTTTATTTATGATTTATAAAAATCGGTTTTTATTGAAACAGAAGCATCTAGACCGGGCTATTTCAACTCGACCTGAATGTGGGCTATCAATCGATTTAAAAAGTAATAATTCAGTCAGATGAACAAAACGAATGGCGTATCGATTCAATAAAATCGATTAATAAAAAAATGAGTCAAGGCGATATGGCTGGAAAATAGTATAAACATGATCACTCGAGAATCGGAATGCAGAACAAAATTTATTAAGACTGCTTTTAACCTGATGTAGGTATGCAAATAAATTGGAGGTTAGTGTAGTAGAATAAAACATGGACTAACACATAGGATACTTTTTATATCAAAATTCCTGCGTAAACCTCAAGGGTCCTAAATGGATCTCCATCGTGTTCCTGTTTACATTGGGGGCTTAGCGCTGAGGAGCCCTAAGTCAGCGAACAAATTAAACCTGAAAATGTTGCACTTCCATTGTGACTTTACAACTGGGCTGACTCTTTGGGAATACTATTGACTCTCAGCTGCCAAAGCTTTGTGTCTTTACTCGCCTAGTACGAAATCCATGGGGGATATGGTAGACTAGACTGATATCAGACTCACGCCACAAAGTGCAACCACAAAAAGCACTACTGTTGCTGCAAACACAATGTGTTCTATCAGTTATTGACAGTTCCTCATATTGCCACGGTCCGTCTATCGTGGTACGGTCTATAGAATGTTTATAATACTTTAACTATGTCATATACCTGGTATTTCACCTTGAGTATAGTCCTCAGCTGATAATACTAGACAATATTTACATATCACATAACTGAGCCCACGCTACATTATTGTCTGTGATCTAATTACCTGTTTTTTTGTTTCATTGTCAGCGAAATGGCGAGCTTCTTTGGATTTGGAGGCTTGTGTAGTGCAAATTTGAATTTATTATTTTATTTATTGTTTGGAACAGACAAATGTTCATAAAAATTTTCACCCCTCCCCCATTAGAGTCATTTGAGGGTTAATTTTTGGAAATAATAGTAGCCTATGTTTGGAGGGGGGGTTTTTAACTACATAAATACCAAATTTCATTAAAAGTTTTAGTTAGTATACAAATATATAGACATATTGACTATGGCGCCAGTGCGTCAACGTTACCCGCTAATTGGCAAACCTTGAAATTCCAGTATCAATGTATAAGATATCGTTGCACGCGGAACGGATTTTTGTCGCCTTGTTACCATGGAAACTAGCTTTATGGTCTATTGCATAGATAAAAGATTAATTTTATCTATGGTCTATTGGTATCGGCTTCTGCTTCGGCGGTAGTGGGTTCAATACTTGTACTTCGTGCCTACTAATTCCATGCGGCAAGCATATGTACCGTCAAATGTATAAACGTCGAACAAAATGGCGTACTTTGCGTTTTACTGTGCAGGTTAAAGTTAACGTCAAAGTTGACGGTGCAACCCACCGGTTGAAGGTGCAACTCGACTTGAGAGTGAGAGTTCCGTAATAGCGTGTCAAAAATCATTCAGCGTTCTTAACAATCTATATCTTCCTGTGTTCCCGAATACATTCGGTGCTGTGATGTCCCATAGTCCACGTTTTGGCTAATCGCAGAATAATCTGTCCTTTTCAAACTTATGATTAGAGCGTTTATTTGCCATCATCGATACGCAAATAAGAAGAACGTATGATTGAAACTAACGAGGTGATTAACAAATTCTCCTATGCCTGATCAATATCTCAAGTTTATGACTCCAATATCATGATCATAAAACGAAATCTATTCATTAAATCAATGAACATCAGAAGCCCTAACGAAACATACAAACACTAGCACGTCACTAACGTACCTACGCATCGTGTAAAAATAAAGAATGCGTGTGTACGCAATAGCGTGCTATACGTGTTTAATGGTAGCCCCCCAAACCAGTGACGTGACGTCTCCACGTTTTAATTCTTGTTGATGTGGTATGCTGGCTAATCTTGACCCACAATTAAAAAACTTTATGATGTCATAGACAATACAGCAATTTAGGTAATACGTAATTAAAGTTCATCTGTGTGATTTATCATATTATATGTATGTATTTAGTTTAATTTTATAGATGTATTGAAAATATTTTGATTATTTAATTAATGTACTTTAATTAGGTACTTAACTTACATAATACGTAATTATAAACCTCATTTCTAACGTAAGTACTTGTACTTTTTAAAATTAATATTATAATAATATTTCTCAAAAAGCCCCACATCCTGCATTTTGGAAAGAAAGAAAGAAAGACATTATTCGGCTAAATCAAACACATTTACGTTGTTTACTATGCTAAAGTACTTATACTTAATTTTATAGAAACTTATTAATAATGGAAAATTCGGAAATCGAAGCCGAAAAGGTAACCAGCTCAGCTATATGCCGCGGCATACGAGCCACAGAGCAAAGAAATGCCGAATAAAACTTATTTTAACAGTGTTATAGCCCATATATTGCAAATATATATTCGAAGGATATATTTATTCTTACATAGCACTAATAATATATAGTATAAAACAAAGTCGCTTTATCTGTCCCTTATATCCCTATGTATGCTTAAATCTATAAAACTACACAACGGATTTTGATAAGGGTTTTATTTATATATAGTTTGATTCCTGAGGAAGGTTTAGGTGTATAATTTATTAAGGTTTTACCTGAGCGAAGCAGGGACGGGCCGCTAGTTAAGTATAATGAGAAGTCTCTCTATCGCGTTAATGTCTGTATGAACGCGTAAATTCAAAAACTACCGAACGGATATTTGTGAGGTTTTCACGATAACATATGGTGGTACCTAAGGAAGATTTAGGATAATAATTTATCGTGATTTTACCCGAGCGAAGCGGGTTGAAGCCGCTAGTTTAAAAAATATAAAAAAGGAAAAATATTTTGGGATGCGGAACCCAAAAAGTTGACAACATTTCATAAATAAATCGTGATGCCATTCACCTGCCAAAGTCTTGGCGCCACACCTGGCCATAAAAACATGGTTTTCCTTAAGTAATCCAGTTTATGCAAATTTTAACTGTTATATTTGTGTAAAAAAGTTGTTAGTATGCCGATCACAGTAAAGGATTAGTTTAAGTACTTGATGTTTCAACTCCGTGGAGTAGGACGTCCATGGTTTCAAGTTTATTACGAAATTAAAGATTTTTTTTTAATATTATCAGCCGGAGCTTCGCTCCCGTGGGAATTTTGGGATAATAAGTACCCTATGTTATTTCAGGTATATTCTACCCTTGTACCAAATTTCATAACAGTCCGCCAATAGATTTTGCGTGAAAGGGTAACAAACATACATACATCCGTACGTGCTCACAAACTTTCGCATTTTAAGAAAAGAAAAGAAAAAGTACTTTTATCATACGTTAATACGTATGATACTTAGAAACATATTGCGTCAGAGTTTGGCGGCAAGCCAGGGACTCTGTTTACCCCGTTAAGGAAAATGTAGTGAGAATATTAATTAATGTACTTGTTGTTGACTGTGGCTCCGCATGCGGCGAAAGTAGTCTATCTCACCATTTAGATTTGTCACTATCTTTACACGAAAAAGGAAGTTTCTCACTATGTTTCGACCGCTGCGGCCGCGGTGTCATTACAATGTTTCAAATTTCAACAAAGGCAAGAATTAGTTTTACCATCTGACTTTAAAATATTTAATCTGCACTGTGGTAATGCGAGAAAATTGACGGATCTTAATGACAGCCCGACCGCAGCGGTCGAAACGCTGTGAACACCTTAATCTAATGCTCTGTTTTGACGTGTATGATTCATAATATTAGTATGGACGAATAGAGAATTTTCTTACATCCTTACATAATAAAAGGAATTTGTCCTTTGCCACGTCTCTCAGTCTATCTGTTCGCGATTAACTTCACGCTACTGCACGTATTTGGTGTATATGATATGAATGAATGAATTAATTAATTATTGAATGATCGAATGATGGAATGATTGATTGAATGAATGAATGATTTATTTATAAACTTGCACATATACAAAAATAATTTACCAGTTGGCTCCACACTTAGGCTTCATTCATTCATTCACATACAATCATCATTTTCCATGATAAAAGAATAGGGACAGGTTAGGACATGTTTTTTTCGAAGAGAGATGAATGAGAGAAACTCTAGCCTTTTCCCTTGATTGCTTTTTAAAATCTGCTCGGGTAGAGAAGCAACTCGCTTCTAAATGTTTCCTTCTTCCGCATGGAGAACTTAAATAAAATTTTAAATACCACACAACCAAGACATATTTGTTCAAATGTTTAGTCTCATTTGCGCGACAAACATACTTAACACATGTTTTTATTATATAAGTGGTTTCTTTTACGGCGCAGTACACATGTTCATTGTTTTAAAAGTCCTTGTTTAAATGACAATTGTTTAAATAAACTCTTTTGAAAACGAACGCTTCTAGTAAATATACAATTTGCTTAGAAACAAAGTAAAAGAAAAATGTACAAAAATGTTTAGTATGTTGTCATGTTCAGTTCATAGCTTTCCCTTGATTTACTTTTACAATCTACGCGGGGGGAAAAGCAGCTGATTGATACATTATATATATCTTACTGTCAACAAGTTTTCTTACAAAAATATTATTTTTGCTACAAGCTTTTATTATCTTCAGATATCTTGTTGCATTCAATGCGTGACTAAAAATCATGTTTGTGAAACCATTGAGGAGTTCCCTCATTGGTAGCCGATTCTAGGGTGAGCCACCCGCTCACCCCAGAATCGGCTACCAATGATGGTTAGAATTGGGTCACCTGGACATGTTTGTTAGATATCATATAATAATTGTCATGCAAACAGAAGCGAGACGTGGAAATTTCAACTCTGTAGGAAGTCAAAAATGACTTTAGTTAAGCCATCATAATTCAAAAGGAGCTATCTAACTAATAACATTAAATAGTAGCGTGTGCAAGTGTTTAGTATCAATCAGAAACCTATTAATTTTGATCAAAACACACAATATATCTTGTTAACTAAATTTAAATTTATCAGTCTGCATCGGGCTTCAACTGCAAATATGAACTCTATCTATAAAGGTTTAGAGATAAATATGGCCTGTATTGAAAGTGCATCGTGGGATCAAAGTGTTGTAGATTGATTGGAGAGATTGGAAATGTGCATTCGTGCATTATCTATGTAAGTATATGTCTTAGATAATTTTGATTTTACTTTTAATAAATGAGTAGGGATTAAGTAGGTTACAATATATATTTCGAAAAGTGAGCTCTGGTTTAAAAACTACGAATTCATCTTTGGTGTCTTTGGCGAGTTAAATATGGATCTCAAGCCTCTGTTTAAGTGGATAGGATAGGTAGATTCTTTGAAAGAAGCATTATTATTTAAGTACTTGAAATAACGAGACAGTAAAATCTAAGACAGACAAGAATTCTTAAAGACAACTTATCATAAAAATGTTTTTTTTTTTTACACTAAATACCTGTTGAACAAGCAAACAAGCATTTGGCCCACCTGATGGGAAATGGTCTCCGGTAGAAGATGCAACACACACACGTTTTCAGCACCGATTTTTTTATTGCTTTGAACTCTGTATGTTATAACTTAGAGGTACACAATTTTGAACTAAACCACAACCATATAAAAACAAACAGCAACTTTTCTAGACCACTTCATACGTGTTTTATTTCACTTACATCGTAAAAGTTTGTCAAAGAAAAAACTATTAGGCAGATATTTCGGAAAATATTTTGATATAGCTACCACAGCCACAGCACTCATGTGGTTTTTGAGTTTAATATCCTGGTTGTATGTTATTTCTGTGGTCCGCCTTTTGACCATTCCATTTTTGTCGTCTAATGCGTGGTAATAAAACCCTTCAAGCCGTGTAAACAGCTCAATAAAACAAATAACATTTTTTACTCGTAAGTCATTAAATGTATAATTCGTATCCTTTTTTTAAATAGTTTATTTTTCAAATCGATTTTTTTTTCTTTTAATTGCAGTTTAATGTAAAAAAAAAATATTGTACCTACTTAAAATTGCTCTGTTTTTGGTATAACATGATATGGAAGTCTTTGATTGCAACATCCAAAAACAGGCTTATCTACTCAACCGATCTTCTTGAAATTTTGCATACATGTAGTTTGAAGTATGGAGAAGGACATAGGGACACCTTTCATACCGGAAAAATAACTGTTGCCATGGTAAATTTACGCGGGCGAACAAAAGCTAGTAATATTATACATAAGGGAATGAAGTAGTGTGTGATATAGAGAAATTAATGGCAAATATCATCAAGAAAATAATGTATATGACACTTAGCTACGAGGAATCTAGCTAGCCATTTAAATTTTCCAAATTTTGATCTTCGGATCGAATTTTCGGCACACAATCTATACATATAGAGACTTGCACATAAAATGCCGATATTTGAGAATGTAGTGACCACTTCAACATTCCTGTAGGTTGGGAAACAATCGCCTACACTCGTAGACATTTGGCCCGTTCACTTCACTACCTACATTAATCAAACTTAAGTATCATTATTATCGATTCATCTTTATTTCTGTACCTACTAGCTTTTTCCTGCACAGTAAGTTTGTCTGTTTGTCTTTACCTACATTTGTTAATTATGACGTCTTTGGAGAAAAGTCTGCGGTGAAGTTTGGTGTTGGTCGCTTCTTCTTCGCTTGCGCTTTGGAAGTCGGCATTAAGACTTAGTTTAAGTAATTTTTTGACGTCATATCATCCTAAATTGAATAAAGAATTTTGAATTTGAATTTTAGTTACTTCTTCACACTCAATCTACTCAACCAATCATTTTGAAATTTTGTATACATATAGGTAGTTTGTAGTTCGGTAAAGGACATAGGATAGGGTACCTTGCATGTATCACTGTTATGCGGAAGACGTATCTATTCATAGCTTGCAATCCACAAAATATTGATGAACCTCTTCAGAAACTTAATGAAGACCTAAATAGCTTCTTGGTCTGACAACAATGCACTGGTTCTCAATCATCTGAAGTCAAAATTCATGGTTTCAGTCAAATTCTGGGTACTAGACATAAAATTGAGGCTATTCTGGGGAATGATCTGGAGATAAAAATTAAAGGGGAGAGAATTGAATATGTGAAGGAGGCAAAGGATCTTGGTGTAACGTTCGATAGCGATTTGAAAAACATGTATTGGATTTAGTGAGAAACTGTTTCTACAGATTAAAAGTATTATATAAGATAAGGAACAGTATTATATATTATATAAGGAAATACATCAGTGAGAAGGCACGAATCACCCTATGTGAATCACTAATTCTGTCAAAATTAAATTATGGAGACTTGGTATTCGGTCTTCGCCTATTATATAAGACGCGGCGTCTCATACGACGACATCGAAACGCATGCTGTCGGTTTTCCTTTCCTCACTGTTTATCAATAGAGCATCAATGCTGAATATGGAATCTCGCAGGCAGTACCACAGCACTTTTATTTGATGTAATCAATTTTAAGATACGCATGCTGTCGGTTTTCCTTTCCTCACTGTTTATCAATAGAGCATCAATGCTGAATATGGAATCTCTTTATTTAAGTAGTAAACTCAGATTCCTTGATTCCGAAGAGTTCCTCGAGGCACAAGACCTTTAAGAAATGTATGTACACCGAACTGTGGCGTTTACTAGTAGTTTCCGGCACCAGGCGACCAAAAGCTGGAATAATATATCATCACATATAAGGTCGCTTACTGTAAGTCTACTTTTAAAAGCATTTTAAGGGAAAACTTTTGGAAAACCAGCATTTGGTTAGGTGGTGCTGTCATTTCCATTTTCTTTTCTTTTCCATTCCTTTTCTTTTGCCTCCTTTGTTTCGTCTGTACACTTCCGATTAACGGGAAAATACTGCTATAATTCAAGTACTACTGTTCCTCACTCAATAGTGGCAGCTTTATTTTACGCAGTCATTTAGGCGGTCTGTGCATGATAAATAGTAATGTTACTTGTTTATTGTCTCCACTTTTTATTATTGTAAGAGGAGTCGTGTCCATTGGACGGCGGCTCAATGTGTCCGTTTATGATGATGCCTGAAAATCAGTGTTTGCTCCTTGAGCAATTCCACCACTGAGTTGTCGCCAATTTGTATCACTGCGCCACACATTTACGTCACGGAAACAATCTTATTATTGTTATTTTATAGATGTGTATCTCTATCTAACATGTTCCAACTTTTAATTGTTTGTACGTGTCTCAGTTGATGCAAATAAACTTCTTATCTATCTATCTATCTATCTACTTGTCATCCCGGAAAATAACTGTTCCCGTGGAAAATGTACACGGGCGAAGCCGCGGGCAATATATAGTCATAGTAGGTATAAATTTACTGTTGTCGATAAGTAAAGAAAGTAATCGAAAGTATGACGTCATTGTTAGCTATCTAATGGATTAATATCAGACTGATAGCACTGAGACGATAACGCGAAATCGCAATCAAATATGCACCAAGTCAAGAGCATATCATTATGTCAATTTATCGATACTTAATGACATAATAAATTGGCTAACAAATAATAATTTGAAGGTAAGTATAACGAAAACGAAATTCATTCAATTTTACAATATAAAATCAATAGGTATATAGATATCTGTGTATAAAACTCTTGCGTTACTGAGTGACTGACTGACAGACAACGCACAGCCCAAACTACTAGGCGTAGAAAGCAGAAATTTGGTGTGTAGGTTCCTAGGACAGTGTAGGGGAGCACTAAGAAGGTATTTCCTGAAATTCCCACGGGAAACGGATTTTTTCACATACGAAGTTGTGGACGAAAGCTAATACAATATAATAGTGGTACTAAATGCATCATTAATGTAAATACTTAGAAAATATTGACGAAACAATGTATGTGTCATTTTGGGGATTATTTTAGATAAGAACTGTTCTTGGCTTAAACATATAGAAAGCGTATGCAATGAAACTAATAGGTAAAATTGGCACGTGGATTTACGGCCATATTTGCGTATCACGGATATCGTCTATCGACTTGAATAAAAACGAAGAGAAGAACTAAAAAAAGAAGAAGTATGTATATTTTGATTGATAGCATTTGTACAATACTGAATCGTGATCTACCAGTCGACTCGTGAAGATGGTTCTTCACAACACAATGAAACCTTTAATTTTCATCAGGGTTAAGCTCTCATTATCACACAGTCTCATCCTATGGTCTCATCGAAGTTTATTTCCATTTTGTCATTTGTTTAGACTGGCCGCTCAGGTTTCCAGGTAATGTGTCCAGTGTTCTTGGAAGTGTACTGATACCTGTCAAATAACATTAGGAGGGTGTACAGTATGCATTGTTGAAATTTTTTTAAAGCACCTTATTTTTTCTTTCCGAAGGTTTGATTGGTTGATAGTGCTTTATGACATCAAATCCATCGAAATTCTACTGATTTTATAAATGCGAAATTTGTGAGGATGTATGCATGTCTGTTAGTCTTTCACGCAAAATCTAATGGACCGATTGTTGTGAAATTTGGTACATGGGTAGAATATAACCTGAAGTAACACATAGGGTACTTTTTATCCCGAAATTATCACAGGAACAAAGTCCCGGGCGCAGATATTACCAGGAACCTGAGTGTGATGTGTTCGTGGATGGATGGAAGACGCTTGTCAGGAATTGTTTGCAGTTTTGTGAGATTGACGAATGTGAGTCAACGTGTTTAGGATGATAATATTGTGTTTCTCTAAGAATTTATTGGGTCTATTTTTTTACTAAATACTTTAATTACCGTTGTATTTAGCTAAATAAATAAATAAACAAACAAAACAAACGAACGAACGAACGAACGAACGAACGAACGAACGAACGATCGAACGAACGAACGAACGAACGAATGAACGAACAAACAAACGAACGAACGAACAAGCAAATAAATAAATAAGTAATAACATACATAGTTGCAGTCGCATCATTTGGCAAGCATATCATGTTGGCCCCATTCCTAGTAACATTTATACATTTATTGCGCACTTGAGCATAGACAAGTCATTGTATTTTTTTTAAATCTGCCTTTCTATAAAACGTTACACTATCGCCAAGCTGTCTATTGTGAGCTGATTTATAAACACATATCAAATATCATCATAACAATAAATTCATCTAACATTGTTTGTTATGTAGCGTAAAATGATTCATTCTTCCTTTCGCTATAATGTATGTGATGTGCTTGCGAAGTTTCAAGAAGATAGGTTGAATATACTAGCGTGATGTGTTGACAAACATCTGGTATTTCAAAAACCAATCATATAGCTCTCTCTCTCTCTTTGATTTCATTCGGGTTCGATCCCCGGTCGCGGTCGGGTCATGATGGAAAATGTTTTTTTTCTGATTGGCCCGGGTCTTGGATGTTTATCTATACATGTATTTGTTATAAAATATAGTATCGTTGAGTTAGTATCCCATAACACAAGTTTCGAATTTACTTTGGGGCTAGCTCAATCTGTGTGATTTGTCCTAATATATTTATTTTTTATTTATTTATATTTATAGAAAAAAAAACCTTATTTTTGTTTAGATTCAGCTATGATTTCACAGCCGGCCGCCTGCCTGACGTCAACTATTAATATGCTATGGTTGCCATGTCTGTGGTTATGATATCCACGGGAGGATAAAATTATTATTCCATCATTCTATTATAGGGGGAAACCACAAGCCTTGACTTTGTCATATTTATTTAAGCAATTTATTTATTACATTATAACAAACAAAGCTATATTTAATATAATAAACGAAAATTCCCCATGATATCTTGAGAATATGATGACCACAAAACATGGTCCATTCGTCAGTTATCTGTGGAGTCGGTTAATTTCAGTTCAATGCAATTTGTAACAAGGATTTTAATCACACCATTGAATTGGTAGGTTTTACGAAGTACTTACTAAATCCATGAATAAATAATAATTCTAATAATTAATTCTAATCATAATTCTTTCTAAAGCGTTTGACAGCAACTTTATGAAGTCATTATCATCATGAATTTTAGAACGTTGTTCTTGAGAGTAGCCTACACTTGCTATCTAAATAAATATGTCCTTTGCCATCGATTTTATTTACCTCCCTATACTTGCCTTTTCTTTAAGCTGATTATTAACAACTAGCAATTAACAACTCAAGAAATATTTTAAATGTTAGTGACATAGCAACAACATTTCAATGTTCATTTTTTAAAAACAGTCCATAATTTATTTCAAATCCTTTGTTACGTTGGATCGTAAATTTTCTATGCTAATACGTACCTTCTCGATGTTAACTACTGATAGGAGAATTTTAGTGAAATTTGAACCTTAATTGCTGAGAAATAGGGATTTTAAAATCTATAGATTGAAAGAAGTTATAAATCTGTCAAAGTGTCAATAGAGTATAAAATGTATGTATGGTTTGTGTGACAGAAATCGGAAACCGTGACTGGTTAGACGCACCTCGTGATTATTTTCAGATATGAAGCACAGTTGTGGTTTTAAAATATTTTTATTTATTTATTAAACCAACAGCATACGTAACAACTCAACATTATTTGTTTGAACTATGTGCCGTGAATCCCAAAAGGAGAAAGAAATTATAATGATAATGTATGTTTGTCAATCAAATGAAGCTGTGACAATGACCGTGATAGTATCAATACATTCAGTGTGCTTGCCAAACTGTCAGTATTCACCTTGTCCTAAATATATCTAGAAAACTTCCGCACTAGGGTCTAGTTTTGTTTTCTTCTAGAAAGAAAGAAACATTTTTTCCGAAGAAACATGAGTAATCACTCACCCATCTTCACGTGTTCCTAGTTGCATTCTGGGCTACGACGCCGCGAAGTCCGGGGTAGCGTAAAAATAAACTTACAAATTTTGAAGATTTTACAACCGGCTGGAAATGCTATTTTTACCATTGAGTTGCCAAGGCTTTGTGTCCCTTTGTCGCTTCGTACGAAATACACGGGAGGATATGGAGCGGTCTTATTCCAGGGGGGAACCACACGTCCACAAAAAGACATGAGTACTTACATAACATACAAAGAAAAAGCTTAGGTAAACCTACATGTTTTACCGATTGAGTCTTTTTCTAATCTGAGCGTTATCCAGGTTACTTTGTCCATTTTAGTGTGATAGCTAATTTTTATGCGGTATTTCTTAGATATGTGCGATCAAAATCGGTTCAGCCGTTCAAAAGTATGAATATTGAAAGTCGGGGTTTTTTTAATTTGTCTAACAAATAAACTTGTGAAGATAACTATAATCTGTAAACGTTACTTTTGGTGAAATGAAAATAATTTTATATTAGTTAAGTTAACAAGTCCACGCGGTCGAAGTCGCGCATATCAATAAATCAATAAAGGCACAAGCCAGTCGACAATGTTTCTTATCAGCTGAGATGTAGGCCAGCGCACGCGCAGGCTGCCGGTTCATTACTTGATGTGTGTCTGAAACTAACGTTATCTTGATACTTGTAGTGTTGACTTCGGCTACGTTTGATCCATAAAGAAATATAAAAACATTCGAATTAAAAAAAAAAGTTTAATTTATTTGAAACTTTATTACAAAAAAATACAAAACATTCTCTCACAGTTGATAGTTGTCAGCCGCTTTTTAAACAACATAAAATTCTAACACTTCCTTCACTTTACACACTTGCAGGTTGCAATATTTGTTAAATGTAATGCTCATTTATTCCCACGCCTTTGTGATGTTGTGTTAAGAAATCATCGGGATAATTATAGACTATGTTTACACCCTTCTAAAACGGCGTTACTCAGTAAAAGTATTGTATGTATGGCAGCTAAAATTTATAACAAAAATCCATAACAAATTAAAGATTAGAATTTAAATTTATTTAAAAACACATTAGGTCCTTTCTAATTGATAAATGTTATTATAATTTGAACGAGTTTTTAATGATAGATTTAGATAAAAAATTAGTTAATTTAGTTACTTTTATTTATTCGATTTTGTTTTTGTGGGATGATAGCATGCTCTCCATTTAAATTTGCATACCCGTGGACGGTGAAACATGTAGGATTAAGCTTTTCTTTTAACATCACATTGTAAAAATATGTAAACTCATGTTTTTGCAAATAAATAATCTTTGTCTTTGTCACTATTCATCGCGATACGTTGCTTAGAACCCGAGATATAATAATTTATGAGCGGATATCCGAATTAAACGTGGGCAAAGCCGCTACAATACCACTTAATTGTTCACCGCGAACTTAAGACCTCGCGAATGCAATATCAATTTTTTATAAAATTGTGAATATTTCAAACACGGCTTAACCGATTTTGTTGCCCCGCCAACTTAAAAATTCTATTGACAGATCCTACATACCTTTTGAAATTCATCAAAATCAGACCAACGGTTCGAAAGTTATCGCGTTACAAACATACATATAAAAAATGAATTGTAGGCCTGCCTCGCTCTGTCGGTCAATTATCCAAACAAATTTTCGCATTTATAAAGTTTATGAGGATGTGTGTATTTATGTACGTACCTATATGTTTTTTACTCTTCCACGCAAAATCTACTGGACCGATTGTTATGATATTTGTTACACGGGTAGAATATAACCTGGAATACCACACAGTATACTTTTTATCCCGAAATTCCCACGGGAGCGAAGCCCCGGGGCGAAGCTAGTAAGTAATATTTCTATTACCTAATATTTCTTGATCTCATTTATTTATACATATTTTCTATCTTTACAGACTCAACTTGTTAGAGCTGGTGGTATGCTCGCTACTATTGTTGGAAGTATCAGCGTACCACGGCAACGACCTGCCTCCAGGCCCGTACTGTGCCAAGGGGCCTGTCCAGTGCTGCAGAGACAGGAAGGATGACTGTTCACATGCCATCCTAGGTAATAAAAGCAATTGAAATATTCTTTACTAGCGACCCATCCTGGCTTCGGTCGGGAAAAAACGTTATAAACTAGTTGTTGCCATTTTTCCATGGGAACAATTATTTTTCTGAGATAACATTTGACCCTATGTCCTTCTCTATACTTCAAACTACATGTATGCAAAATTTCAAGAAGATCTAGTAAATTGAGCATGAAGAGGTAACAAACAAACGAACAAATTTGCTTTCATTTATTATATTAGTTAGGTTTATACAGCTAAAGCTCAGGAATTAACTAACGGAATGAAAACCGTATGAAAATTCGTGCAGTATTTTTTTGAGTTTATCGCGAGTAGACAGACGCAGCAGAAGACTTTGTTTTATAATATGTAAGGAAGTATAAGCTATTGCTCACAGCTCCGCCTGCAGTAGCCTATGTTTGTCCTCCTGTTATTCTATATCTATTCTGAATTTCATCAAAATCAGCCCAGTAGACTGACTTTTGCATTTATGGTATTGCTAAAAGAAACATATGTACAAAAATGGAATGGCGAAGCGAATATTTATATAATTGTTTATATCATTGGCATAATTAATAGTTTATTGAATAAGTTTACCTTACTTACTAAAGAGTCACTAAATAATAGTTACCTATAATTAAAATTAGGTCTTCGCGGCGAACTTGGTCCTCAAAATATTTTTACTAAATTGTGAATATTTTATAAATGATATACCTAACTAAGAACTTAAAAATGTTATTATATTCTTTACATACCTTTTAAATTTCATCGAAATCAGATCAACGGTTCGAAATAAATGTATTTTTGCCCCAAGTTGATTTGTTTACCTCGATCGCTTCACTCAAAAAACTGTTTTTGGAAAATAATTTGTTTTTGTGACTTATCAAATGACTGCGTGTGCCCTACAAAATTAATCCTTGGTGCCACACTGGCCTATTGGGCAAATTACAGTTTGTCAAAGATAGTGCGGGCAAACACACTTCACCTTGGGTTACAATGATTTATAGTCAGCTGGAATCTCTTTATTAATTTATTTGCTGAAAAGAAACGAGATCAACTCGTGTGGAGATCTTTTATTTGCTATGAATTAGCTTCCTACGGAACATAAATAATAAACAGGAAAACACTTCAGTTCCTGTGGCGTGTAATCTCGCTCTAGAATAGGATCTCACCATATACTAACGTGCGAGGCGATTAAAGGATAAAATACCTTGACTGCAGAATTTACAGCAGACCCAAATAGGGTGGACGTTAGGCAGGCGGTCGGTCGTAAAACACTGCCAACTCTTCGATGGCTCAAAGTCAAGCTCAAGTCTCGGATTCTATATTCAGAATTAATTGATATTTACCAAAGCTACAAACTACTAGCAACGACCTCGGACCTCGGACTCTCGGAACAACCATTGCCGAGAAGAAATGCCGAAATAAACTCATTTAAACATTGTTGGCCCCTATCACGACAAACATTATTATAATTATAATAATTTATTTATTTCGGACACTATCCATAACGAATGTTAGTAACAATGTTCTTAAGACTATGTTAGTAACTTATTTAAATGAATCTGGGTCCAGTGTTTGAGTATGGGCCCGTCCACTCTGCCAGCAATAACAGGGAGAAGGCTGCTGGGGCTACCCTCTTCCGCACTATGGCTTGGAAGGTATCCAGCCGCGTCTCTGCAAACATTCCCGATGCGGAACAGTGTCTCGGTAACCCCAACAGCATTAGATAGTGAAAAGATAGTAAATTAATTGTAACTAATTTTTTTACGTCATTAAGTTATATAATATCATATACAGATCAACGAATACCATCCTAACTTGAATAATGAATGTTGAATTTAAATCTAATATCTACTTCTCAGGCACGAGATGCTATTGCGACGAATTCTGCAATCGGAACCACGACGACTGCTGTCCGGACTACGAGGAGGTATGTCTGGGCATCACCTCCCCCCCTCCCCCCGAGAACATTGCCAAGCCCTGCCAAGACGGTGGTAATATGTACTACCCTGGGGACAAGATTACCAGAGACTGCAACCAATGGTGAGTGATAGCTTCCCAATGGAATTGTAGTAGACTAGTGATTTCCACTTGCCACAATTATGACGAATTATTTGCTTTCTCTATACTAATCATACCCTCTGCATGCACGCTGTAGAATTTTACAGAATAATTTTATGTCTACGCATGAAATGATTGTGATATAATATGTAATACATAAGGAAAGATAGGAAAAAGGGGGACTAGGAAGTCTTAGTCCTAGGCTAATCAAGAAAATATGCGTCATCTCTTGTCAATAAGATGAGGAACGCAATGGAAGAAACAATATCAACAAGACCATGGCTGGACCTTAAATCTATATACATATATAAAAGAACAAGAGCGTTTTTTACTAATCAACGCCCAGCCTAAACCATAAAAGCTATAGACGCGAAATTTGCGCAGCAGATTTAGGTTATTACGTAGTGCTCAGATAAGAAAGGAATTTTCAAAATTCGACCCCCAAAGGGGTAATGTTTGTACGAAAAATAACGAAAATCTTTACTGATCCACTTGAAACTTGGCACAAATGCTATGCAATAAAAATAATAAAATACGTGTTTCAGGATTTTTTAAAAATTTGACCTGAAGGGTAGTTAAATGAGGGTAAAAATAAATAACGAAAAATCCCATTCAATATTTCGTCAATTAAAGAACACCAATGAATTCACGTTGTTACTGTTGATAGTTCGAATCCTGAATTTCAATTATATTGAATTAAGCAGTTTGCGTGAGTACTGTAACCAATCACAGCGCCTAGATTATGTCCAATGGCAGCGTTGTACCGTGCTTGACGCGCGCGCTGACAGAGTCGCTTAGTAGTTAAAATATAGGGGTTGTGGTTGGTCCATGACATTACCACGTGGTTATCACTTTGCATCACTTGATAATTCCATTTATTGTCATCAGTTTCCCTCTTTACCGTCGAGATTAATAAGAAATAGAAAAGTTTCTAGCTTCTTATATTATGGAAATTCAATATTGCTATAGAGTTCAGCGTTTATTTACGCAACGATTAACTGAAACATATTTGACATGACCTTAGTGAAGATCAAAGGTGTTACCGTGACACAAAAGTAAGAAAAATAGGTACACGCGGTACAGTCAGGTGGGAAAAGGTTTGTCCGTCCATAGTTTCAGTAGGTAATGTACATAAATATTACTATGATAATGTATCGGCAAGAAATGTGTTAATACTCGGTACACATTTTATTTTTTGTTCATAACTTCGTAACATTAAAGAATAAAATTTATGCAGAACGTTTTGGGATAATCGAAGAGGCCTTCAGACCCGTACTTTTAGTAGTACTACCCGTTTAGTACTTTTGTATTAAATTTATATTTAAATTCTTTTCAGAATTGTTTAACGTGTGATTGAAAGTTTGTAGTTTACTCAATGTTGATCATTTTTATGTAGTCATACAAATGTTATTTTGTGTTCGTCAAACAACAAAGCAAATTCATTTAGAAAATAAAAGTAAAAGCTTTTACACGCTGACTGTACTGTGTACAGAATACGTAGGTACAGTTGCGTCACAAAAGAATTCGTCCCGATAAATAATGGCCGACCCAAATTTGTGACATCCGAGACAGAGTTACACATTTTCAGGTGTGAAAATTGAATTTTGTGTGGGAAAATTAAGAATGTTTTGACAGAAATATGTTTGTTTGAAATTATAATAAAATAAAATTATAATAAAACGTTTACTGCGACTCGTTGAAAATTAATTTACGCTTTAAATATAATCAGATATACCAAATTAATTATTCTCGGGCTGTAAACACATTTTTGTAAAAACTAAAAATGTACTCACTAACATCTGTTAAAAATACAAATGTAACTGTATTTTTTAGGAAATATAGATAAATAGTATAGATAAAAAAAACTTGGTACTATCTATATATACCCTATGTCCTTCTTCATACTTCAACAAATTAACAAGCTTACTTTCGCTATTATAATAATTAGTAAGGATTATTGCTTATTTTATTATATGTATTGATGTATTCAAATTTTCTTAAAATGTCGATGATTTTATTGCATTTGTGCGATGTAGACTGATAAAATCCGTTTTAGGGTGAAATTTATTCTTGGAAGAGAAATTACGACGGAATCACAATATTTACGACATATTAAATGTCAAGACATGACCCAAATATTTTGTTGTTTTGCCTCCAAAATAAAATAAAGATAATATTTTAATCCCTAATAAATCTTCGGAATACGTCATCTGTCAAAATCGGATGAGTGTAATGGTTGTTAAAGTATTTTTATGACAAAAGTTTTAGGTTAATCTGTTCCATGTTGTTTATTGTATTTGTATTTTTGTAAAAAAAAAAACAATATATAAAGAGATTGATATTTTTGCGCCATTACAAACTTAAAACGTGGTTGTGTAATTAATATGAAGCTGTTACTACACGACAAACTTATATTTGCAATTAATTTCATATATTAATTTCACATATTAATTTTATATATTTCATATATTTAATTTCATATATAGTGCTTCCCCCCGCAAAATGAAATCTATCCGTTGAAAGTAATCTATAAGGAGTCCGATTGAGATACTTGACCGGTTTATCTTGTTTATCTTCATGCAGATCGTAGATTTTTTTATTTAAATTAAGTATTTGTTATTTTTTAAACGGTAATTTTTTAAAATTCTATTTTGTTCAGTTCATTGTCGTTATCAGTTGTACCGAATATATTTGCATATTATCCCTATATGGCCACCAAAAATTTCTTTAAATAAACATAAAATTATAATTCTATTGGATTTTTAATGACATAATAATAAAATTGCTAGCGTAACGGACTTAGAACGTAAAAATTATCTTTAGTGCTTATAAATGACCATTTTGAATTTAAATTAAAAACAATTTAATTTTCTAGCCAAAGGTGACCGGCACAAAAGTCATATTATTGTACAGATATATAATATCCAAACAAAGAATAATACTTCTGGATTCACTGAAGTTAGTAGCGCACTAAACTTATATGTAAAAGTTTATGAATTTAATTATATTTGTCACTCAATTACGCATTTATCTAAGGATGTATCCTTACAAATATAAACATTTTAAAGGTTCGTGAAGTTGAATGCGTGTTTGTGTAAGTGAGATGCAAGGGTTGGAGCCATAATCGCAGTGAGTTCGTGAACGATTAGGCAGCTCGCGTACTTTCTGTCCCTAAATTCAAACTTAGCTATGTATAATATCCTACTCGTCGATCGCGCAGAATCGAGACACAATAGAGATATAATTGTTCGTAAAATGAGCAGATGTATTACCTACGTAATCCATTGTGGAAGTAAATAACCTCAAAACCACATAATACTATTTGCATTTAATGTAAGTTCTTACGTTTACGTTGCGACATATTCCACAACAATAGACAATATAGAGGATGTCTAAATCATAT
Source organism: Plodia interpunctella (assembly GCF_027563975.2). Classification (NCBI taxonomy): domain Eukaryota; kingdom Metazoa; phylum Arthropoda; class Insecta; order Lepidoptera; family Pyralidae; genus Plodia; species Plodia interpunctella. The sequence goes on from NC_071315.1 coordinate 5,559,647, forward strand.
GGTGGCTATGGTGCACAAAAAAAAACTATAAAAACTAAATGTTACTATAAAAAAAAATGTTCACTTAAAGCGAGATTTGATCATAGCTTTTCATTAGGTATGCGAATGATTTTTACAAACTTTTATTTAACTTGCAATGTACCTAACTACATCTCGGGTTTTGCAATTCAATTTTGAAGCAGATATTTATTCAACCGATTGAGATGAAATTTCTTGCACACGTTTAGTTTAGATGACAATGCATTATTATGATAAGCATAACCTCATGGTGCACCCATGAACGGCTCCAGACGTTGGAGCTCCTCCACGGTTTATTGCACGGACATGATTTCACATTGAATGCAATAAGATCTCTCTGACAACAATAAAGGTTTGGGTTAAAAATGATAATTTTGTAAATAAAAAAACTTATGTACAATTATTTTATACACAGTCAACTACTCTATCAGCGGAGACCGTTGCATCTAATATTTACACTTCTGATAGCCAAATGTATACAAAAATTCGACGAATTACCAATGTCATTTTAGCATAGGTACAGACATAATATTTGGCTTTCACCACTCTTAGATTAGATAGCAGTGTTTATTTATATATAGAAAAATATGTGGATACTGATTAAGAAGTGAATTTTGATAAGATTTGCCAGTGATTTTCTAAACATGTGTTGAATATTTAGGCAATATTTTTGTCACTACGAACTAGTAAGTAGAACCATTTTTTCTTTTGCGTGTCTAGTGTAAATTAAAATATTTATAAAAATTTTGTTTTACACTGTACAGTCTATCAAAAACAGTGAATAAATTAAACGAAGGCGTTGTCATGGATTTAGTAAGTAACGGAGTACCGACTAATTCCAGGGGCACTCTCTCTTCTTGCTGGCAACACTGGTGATTCTCAATCAATCTTGACTATTCAATATTGCAATGGCAAAAAAATGTAATTCGTCTAAAATCTGTTTTCTTCACTTTATTAATAGACTGTAAATAAATAAATTTATAAACGGTACACTCCGCAGTGGTATGCACGCACGTGCCTGCTTTAATAGTTTTCACTAATTACTAAGTAACCTCATTCTGTCAACGTCATGTCACGTCACAATTCCCGCCAATTCATTCGACCGTGAACTCTTGTTTGTTTACTTTTATTTTTAAACAATAATAATTGTTTCAATAAAGATTCGCACATGGATGATTGCGCGTGACATACTTTTGAATTATTGGCGACTGAATTAGTGTTAACGTCTTTGATTGGTGATAAATTATTATGTGGCTAGACGTGACTTGGGTCTGAGTTATTTTTTAATGTTACTTAGACCTTACTAATCTAGAAGTAAATTCCTTTGTTACAAAAATATCCCATACATAGGTAGATTTGTAACAAAATTGAAAATTCCACCTGGATAAGTGCAAATGTAAAATACAGCTGCCTGCCTTTATTCCGCGGTTAATAAAATATAAAGGACTACATACCTACCTACTCTATTTGTGTATGTTCCGAATGCCATCAAAATTGCTCCACTGGTTTTTGAGTTTATTGGTACCTAACGAACATGAAACCATATATATAAAGCTTTCCTGTTTATAATATTAGTATAACTACTTACCAACCATCTCAAATGTATATTTTCCATATACCTACCTATATAGCATTGAATACTGAATAGAGAAAAATATACATCAATTCTGCGTGACCTCACCGGAAATATATATTAGGTATTTAAATTTAAATTTTCCATGTTACCACAACAATAGTAAAATATTTTTATTTTGTTGTTATTTTAAAATTAGCATTACTTAGAGGACTCGTTCATGTATCTAACTTAGGTACTTCTTTGACGTACTTAATTATATTTTTTCTGTAGAGATAACAATATTGTCGGATGCTGTTCTTGCGCTCGGCATAGTGGAAGAAGTGACTCCCAGAGTCTACCTAATCCTGTTATCTATACATTATAAATTGTATAAAACTGTAAGTCTGTATATCTGTTTGTCTCTCTGTCTTTATGTTTGTTGCGTGAAGCGCTCACGCATAATCTATTGGATGGAATTTGATGCGGATTTTATACAGTGAAGCGGAAGGTCTAAATTAAAATCTGGTATAGGTTTTATCGCGATACGTTACTTAGAAGTTATTAGCGAATGCACAAAATTAACGCGGACGAGTCTCCGGGCAAAAGCTAGTTCATAATAAAAAATTCTGTCAAGTTCAAATATTATAAATTGCGATAATGACAAAACATATTGTAGCTTAAAATAAGCCTTAACTTTCTATGAATAACAAGGTACCTAAATCTATTCTTCCAAGACAGATTTTACGAACGATTTATGAAAATATAAAATTTTTACAGATAATTGCTAAATTTGGCTGACTATGTATCTATTTCATACAAAATAAGTATATTACAAGCCTAAGTATATATTTTGTTGTGTTATACCAATCTAAAAAAATCATGTTTTCAAAAACCTTCACAAACCTATCTGTGTGGGTGATCTCGATTTAAACCGTTATTTCACGGTTAATTTTAACCGTCCAAATTACTCAGTTAACTGCTGATGCATTCGTTGCACAATGTAATGTATGCCAACTGCAGTATGAAACACCTGGGTGGCTAAATATACTGCACTTACTTTAATTTCTTGGAATGAAAATGGAGTGCATAATTTCTCTTTAGTATTTTGGCAAGTGATTTTGTTATGTTAATGTTCAAATACTAGCTATTTGACGACCTCCGTGGCGTACCTAGTTAAGTGGTCACCACGCCTGCCCGCTATCTGGAGGTCCTGGGTTCAATTCCTAGAATAAACAAATATTATATTTGTCTACGGTTCTCTGTGTATGTTGTGCCCGTTTCTGTGTTTGTATCCATCGGATCCGCGATCCAAGCTTAGCGTTTAGTGTTGGCCGTTGAGTGTTGTCTGTTTGGTTTATTTAGCTGCGCTCTGACTAAAAGAACTATCTAACGTAAAAAAAACTTGTAAATACTTATAAACTCAAAATATCTATAGAAGGCAAAGGCAGTATTTCTGTGCGAGAAAGCTACCAGCGCGAGGGTCACCTGCCTCCCTCAGCATGTCGTGTACTTGAGGGTGAATCTCCGAGCGTTTCGACCGCTGTGTCCACACCGTCATTATGGGTCTTTAGTCGTTTCGCACCACAAGCGATTCGAACCGCGGTGCGAATTGCCCCAAAGCCCTTTTTGAATAGGATCTTTCGCACCGCGGTGCGAATCGCCCAAATATTTATTTGAATGAGTCAATTCGGACCGTAGTGAAACAAAACAGTTTTCTTGTTGGATTGGTGAATTCGGACAAAAATACTGTAGTTTCATTAAACATCTTACGTAGGTTGTACAGCCAGTCACAAAATAACAGGACAACCAAAATAATTCTTCAGATACCAATTAATATCACAAGCCCACCAAGTATTTTTTTTTCTATTAGAACAACGCCGCCGCCTCAAATAGACGCAAAAAGGTACACGCCTATAAACACACATACATTCCAAAAATTTAAGTATTAAAAATTTTAATTTTTAATACTGCACGAGACTGCCCATAACCATCCACCTAGAGGAGATGCAGAGATAGAAATAGACCAACATCTGCATTTATGTACTGAAGCACTGCAAAAAGACTTAAAGAAGCCAGTTACGCAAATTTTCCGGCATGCAGAAGAAAATCTTGTCAATTAGGGAATAGATTTAATGACTCCATTACCTAAATTTGATAATATCAAGAAAAAACTTTACAAAATCAGAAACAAGTCGCAAGGTGCTAAAAAACTTATTTTTCATGAAGCCTGTGATCTTAAAGTACCAAAAATGTATGATAAATTATTGTTTGCAGAATATAACGACAAAAATAAGCGAATCCTTGTTTTTGCAAAAAAAGAAATGATTAAGTATTTGAAAGAATCGACAAGATTTCTTGTCGACGGTACATTCAAAATTTGCCCGAAGTGTTTCTGTCAAGTGTACACAATCCATGCAGATATTGGCAGTAATAAAGAATATGTAAATGTGGTTCCTGTGCTTTATGCTTTGCTCCCTGACAAAACAAGGGCAACATATGAAATTTTATTTGAAATGATTAAAAGTCAAGTCAAAGACTGGCAGCCTACGCAAATTTCAATGGACTTTGAAGTGACTGCGATTTCGGCCATAAAAGATTTCTTTCCAGAAGTGAAAATAGTTGGGTGTTATTTTCACTACAGTCGGAGTTTATGGCGAAAAGCTAAGCAAATAGGAGTAGTAAAATTAAAATTGGGTAAAATCCATGTCAAATTATGTACAGTATTGTCGCATCTACCTCCAGACTTGTTGGATGAAGGGTGGCTGTACGTGATGTTATTATTAGACTGTTAGTGATTCAATCTGTGATTATGACATAGTTAAATTTCATACTTTTTTGAAATGTAATTATAACATAATATATTGCACGTTTTTTTTTCGTTACCTACCCATTTTTCTTCTTATCTGTACAAATAAATAATTCGAATACTTTAATCTTTAATATGAGTCTAAATCGGACCCATGGAGTATTGAATCGATTCGTCCCACGGTCTGAATCGACACATTCCAATATATACCTTGGGCCATTCGCACCGCTCCAACGACTGCGGTACTGAAGAACCCATTCAAAAACGGCTCTTGGTCGATTCGCACCACGGTGCGAATCGCTTGTGGTGCGAAACGACTAAAGACCCGTCATTGGGTCATGATCGGTCAATTTTATTGAGGAAGCAATCATTTCCAAAATCAATCATTCATAAAATTTACATTGATCACAGTACAGATTAATGATTTTAAAATTAGATAGTAAAACTGATTTTTGTCTTTGTTAAAATTTGATAAATTGACAATGGCGCGCGGCCGCAGCGGCCGAATGTTTAATCTCGATTAAGTTCTTTGTTAAAAACACCAAAAATGGTGTCACGTTGAAAAAAAGGAGTTAGTGACATCAGAAGTACATAACAAGACCTTTATCTTTTAGTTTTCTGATGTCATTGTTGGCACAGAATACCTTTTGAGTCATCAATACGCCCTACGTGGAATGTAAATCGTAAATTTTGTGTATACATATAACTCCATCACAGAAGTTCTGTAGGTAACGAAATAAATAATTATTTACATGACAACAATGATGTTCATAAAAATTTTACCTAAAGCATATTTTAGCTAAAAATGTTTTGTCACTATCGTCTGTAAAATATTATAAATTTGACATAGATAGAACGAGACAAAAAAAATTTCACTAACATAGTATACAAGTTTATTTCAATGTTGTTAAATGTATTAAAAAAAATCCCGACTTTCAATATTCATTTCGCTACAGCTTTTCAACGATTAAACCTAAGATATATCTAAGAACCACCGCATAAAAATTTGCTATAAAAAAAACCGCATCCAAATCGGTTCACCCTGTCCCTGTGGGGATGGGGCCCCAGATAGACACACACACTTAGCGGACAAACTTATAATCTTCATCTTTTTGCGTCGGGGGTTAAAAACAAAGTCTTTTCCCGCTTTCTGTCTATCAATCTCTATGCTCAGATCTTTAAAACCACGGAGCGGATATTGATGCTGGTTTGTATAATAGATAGTGTAACTTCCGAGGAAGGTTTAGGTGTATAAAATTATTATGGTTTTAGCCGGGACGAGCTAGTTATATGAATAAGATGGGGATAGTTACTTATCGACATACAAAACTCAATCAAAATAAGTATCCGAAGATTATTCGCTCAAATATAGTCTATGTACAGACAGATTGACAAGGATACTAGACCCGTTTGAGAACGCACAGACTGACATAATTATTATAGGTCTGTACAGAATAGAAAGTAATTCTCAGTGAGACGTCTCTCCGGACCTCACCATGTTAGGTACATTATTTCTTCATCTATCATAGTAGGTGGATCGCAGAGCGTTTTGACCGCTGCGGCTGCGCGGTCATTACAATTTACAAAATTGACATTACTACATTAATGTAAAGTCATATAGTAAAAGTGATAAAACTCATTCTTGTCTTTGTTAAAATTTGAAAAATTGTAATGACAGCGTGACCGCAGCGGTCGAAACACTCTGCGAACCATCCAGTAACGAAGTCGACATATGTATCACAAACTGATGACGTCATAAGTCTTCATAAATACACGCTGTTTACATAGATCGACTGTCATATATGTAGGTGATAATCACTAACGTACATCTATATACCTAGGTACCCTCCGAAATAATTTACTATTTTATATTTTGATGGTAATAATATTCGTAATCCTTCGTCACGGTCACGGTATCTCGGTTATTTATTTTCAGCACCTGGGTTCTGTACAATGTTTTATACAAACTCATTATAAAAGCCGTTTGGTAGATTTTTGAAAAAAAAAGTAGCCTATGGTTGAACTGGGATCTTTAGCTGCATGCACACCAAAGTTCATTAAAATCGGTCCAGTGGTTTAGCCGTGAAAGCGGACCAGACACTATATCCCGCAACATTGCTTTCTCTGTTTAAACTTGTAGCGACCCGGCCTGGCTTCGCACTGTCTAATAGGCTGTTTTGTATAAATCGTAGTCGTAAAATTATAAATGCGAAAGTAAATTTGTTTGTTACCTCTTCACGCTTTATATGCTTAACCATACTTGTTGAAATTTAGCACAGATGTCGTTTGATGTACGAAGAAGGACATAGGGTATTTTTCATCTCGGAAAAATAAATGTACCCATGGGAAATTCAGGCGAAATTAAAAACTATTTATCCACAAACAATGAAATATGCATCAAAATAGGTTGCGTGGTTTAATAGATGAAAGCTTAGAAACAGACAGACGCGGCGGGCGATTTTGTTATCAATATTAATGTTATAAAGAGAAAATATTTGAATTTTTGTTTGTAGGTAATGAATAAACTAAAATATTCCGGACCGATTTTCATAAAATTGGCATAGAGAAGAAACTTTCACGAGTGACATAGGCTCGTGGAATTAGTAGGTACTCTCGAAGTAGGTACGTACTAAATCCATACATAGACTACAATTTTATTCTTGTTTTACCCGAGCGAAGCCGGGGCGATCCGCTAATGTAGTGATAATATAATTTAAACTTGAAACCTCTACGCGTTCCTGGTTCGTTTATACTTTTATGTACAGAATCCTAAAAAATGAAAATTTTCAGAAGTTCAACGGAGTGTGTTTTTTTAATTAGTATGTGTGGACAGACAGTATGACAATTCAGGGTTCTATTTTTATTAATTTGGCTGCGGAATTCTAAAAAACGTTGAAAAGGACTTTGATACAAGCATATTAATTCCTTAATCCAAGTGGGGAATTTTAATAAAATAATTAGAGAATTATAATTATATTGTGGTACAAGACAAACAATTCTATTTAAATATATTGACATCACAACCTACGCACGCACTACCTATCAGGCCTACAATTTGTCACAATGTCATTTAAATAGCACTTTAATGACATAATATTCCGCGGAGACCAATGAGGGGACAAATCACGGTTCAATTCAAAGAATAATGGCCTCTTAATTATGTGTTTCATTGATAAATACATTACTCATTCCTGAATCACTGAATAGCGTAGTAAATAGTAAGAAATCTATGAATAAACTATAAATAACGCTTAGGTACGCATTGTAAACGCAAAATGACGCATTATGTGACTATTCCTTCAATTCAATAAATACTATTCTCGTCATCACGTCATCAAAATACCTACGCAAAAAATATTACGATTCCCGGCCGGGTCATGATGGAAAATGATCTTTTTCTCATTGGCCCGGGTCTTGGGTGTTTATCTATATATGTAATTGTTATAAAATATAATAGTATCCGTTGAGTTAGTATCCCATAACACAAGTCTCGAACTTACTTTGGGTATATTTAAATATTATACCGGCTACACAATATCGGCAACTCGGATAAATGCCGACGCGAATGCACTTCGTACATTGCGTAGCTTGTATGGGAGCTTGCCGCAATGAAAACCCAGCAATGTATACCGAATCCGCCTAAGTTTCGACTGTTCCGCGTTAATGTATAGCTAACATTACAATATTGAAAAACAAAATGTCATCAAACTGTATCTCATGAATTGTGACAGTTGAAATTTTCACAGATAATGTAATCTGTTGCCGCAATAATTAAAAATAGCATAAAATAAATATTTAATTTAAAATGTTTATTTAAATAATGATACGGAACCTTTCGTGTGCGAGTCCGAATCGCACTTGACCGCTTTTGTTACTTTCTTTACTTCGAAACATTGAGCTTTTCCGTGTCAATATTTTCTACTTCGAGCGAAAATATAGCTACATTTAAAAAATATATTTTAATGTAATAAAATCGATTAATACTCATTTGATGACATAATATTATATACAACTGCATATTAACTTTTAACCTTCATAAAATTCGTCCTAATGTAGGGTGACTACATATACTGTTTCACCGTTGGAAAATAAATAAAAATGGAATTAAAATGTTGGTGTTGGTTGGGTTATGTTTGTTACCAACAATAAATATAAATAAAATCAGTTCATTTGTGAATACTCGGATTATGATTAAAATCTAATTATGTTTCAAATTTTTTTATTTAAAAATACGAGAATACTACGGGTAGGGGTTTTTTGTAAATTTAATTGGTCGCTATAAAAATTCTTGGTCGGTTATTGATCTACACTAAAAGCATTAAGCAGAAAATGTCCTAACTACTTATTTTATGTCCGCAAAGATAATAGACTTAAGCAATAAAATAAGTGAATCCATAAAATTAAGTATTTATCTAACTAAATATGCAACTAATTGAACATTTTCTATTTATTTATTGATGTTATAAATGCTACTGGTCATTACTCAACATAAGGATATAAGAATACCAACTTGAAACAAGTAATATTACAGAAAATTCAAGAAATTATAATAAGTAATTGTATTAAAAATTGTATTAAAAGGCATTGCAAACATCAAATTGTAAATTTCTACTATCTAACTAAAAATAATTCGCATTTCGGATTGAACCCTGCTGAAATGAGAATAGCAATAAGTAATATTTATACGGAAAATACCTCGGAAAATACGAAAATACCTATAAAAGAAACTAACATATAACTAACAAATAAAACTACCATATCAGAAGTCCGGTAATTATTATAGTAGTAGTTTTATTATAAGCATAGATACAAAATATTGTAACAAAACATCCACATGTTATATTTGCGACCCTCAAGCTGAGAACAATTTACAAAAATAACAACTGCCTATCCTACAACGAGAACTTCCTAAAACGGCTTCTTCGAAAAACGTCATGTTTGAGTCTGACTCGCATTGTAAAAATAATGTTAAGTATATAAAAAAACATGGTAACCCTACTCGTATGACATAATAGAAGTTGAAGTCAATGGACAAACGTGTTTCAATATATGACATCATTATTTCCTCACAATCTCGTTTTTAATCAAGGACAAGTTCATAAAATCTCATAAGTAAAATTACTACACTCCTTTACTCGATATTTACTTGAAGGCATTAAAGTTCCCATATATTAATAATAATCTCAATTCCTTGTAATAATAATAAACGCTGAATAGTCAGTTATCATGATTATGGCAGGTGACCGAACTCTTTGCAATAGCCCATTCTCAGTCCATCCAAATTTCATTCTATAGACCAGTACTTCTATCCATTATTCTGCAATAGTTCACACTCCCGCCGAGACCTGCTTATGGGCATATCATTTCATTGGTATATCCGGGAGCGGGTCTTGGCGGGAGACCTACACAACATCAAAACTCTCCAAAGGGCCTCTACGTGTTGGATCCATATCCCCACGCAAGCCTCTCAAAGGACCGGACTTAGTGCCGTGAATTTATAAAAGGAGATATAAAAATGTTTGTTACCGCGTCACGATTTATTTATGCTCATTCAACCTTTCTCAAATTTCGCATAGAATACGCAAGTCTTACGTTACATCCCGGAAAAAGTACCTTTCACGTGGTAAATTTACGCGGACGGAGACGCGGGCGACGCAAGACGCGGGCAACCTACTATCTAAACCTTGTAACAAGTCAAATGATCAATAGATTACATTATCGCAATGATGAGACTAGAAAAAAAAAACACTTTCACTATGCTAAAATAATCTTAGCGAATGTAATTGTTAACCCAAACAAAGTTACGGCAACAACTTTACGCCAACGTTTATTTGGAACAATATAATTAAGTAAATTATATATATGTATATATATACATCAGTGTGGCATGATATCGTCAATATATTGTAATTGTATATTGTCTAGATTGTACATGACCTTCAGTAAAATCAATATTGAATGTTCTTATTGTCCAATGATTAACGTTTATTAACAAAGTCTGCACTTGCAAAGCATCTTGTATTGTATGTATGTCCTAAATGACATAGTAGATTGTACAAAACTGGAAACGTTAAGTTAATGCAGCCAATTAGACTATCAAAGCGAATATTCATGGACGCTGTGTTAATTTTTATGGATCACCTCAATGTCTGTGATCACCTCACAAATTAATATGCTAAAAAATAAAGATCATTCACAGACTTTCACAGACTGCATAAATATCTCTCTGCTAATAATAAAAAAATATATTAAAACTTTCACTCTATTCACTCTTTCATGTTTGCGTGTTCTTGGTTCCGTCGGGGTTGTGACGCCGCGAAGCCTGAGAAAAATATCTATTATGTAATGTAAGGCAATAATCAATTTACCTAGTTATTGCGAACAAAAAAAAATTCAAACATTCATCAAAAAAAAAAGAGCCGCCTTTCTTTTTGTTTAAAAATTTTTCGTGCATTTTAACGGCTTAACTTGTCGCAGAAATACAATTCTTATTAGCTGATAGGCAACAATAATATTCCCAAAGAGCATCGACGTCAGCCAGGCGGCCGGTCGGAAAATCACAGGTATATTAAGTGCGCTGTTAACGCTGGTTAACGTAGGGTTGGTTAACGTAAGTTAACCCTGGGCTACGCGTCCTGTAATCAGGAGATACATAATGAGGATGACAGAGACCCTATTACAATAACTTTTGTTTTAGATAAAATCGAGTTTATGGAGTCTTAGATATCGATATTTTATGTCGGTGTTTCGAATCACCGACATGAAATTCTCTTTAACAGATTAGTATCGCCAGTCAATCGATTAGCCGATTGCAAATTAAACGCACAATCGAGTCTGGACTCGATTGTAGTCTTTATTGATTCGATTGGTCGCGAATGACAATTTACAATGTCACGTAACGAGATATATGCGTCTGGCCACGATTAAAGTATTGCAAATTAGTTCGAGGAAAAGTTTTATGTTACTTTTGTCATTTACTTTGAAATTACTCGGAACTGAATTCTACTAACATTATAAATGCGAAAATTAGTGACAGATATACATGTGTAAATATATTTGTTTACTCTTTCACGCAAAATCTATTGGACGGATTGATATGAAAATTGTTACACGGGTAGAATATAACCAATATAACCTGGAATAACACATAGGGTACTTTTTATCCTGAAATTCCCAGCGGCATAGAACATTTAGTGCAAATATTGTAGAACATCAGCGACGTTGGGAGCTGGCATAAGAAAACCTTTTGTCCCTATTATAGACAACAATGATTTGAACTTGGAATTATAAAAGATAAATAATGTTTCACTACTTATGTAATATTCAAAAGACCTTCACCATTCACGTAAATGCATGTTCATTTGTGTAGGTATTAGATATGCACTGCGTTCCACCCAGTAATTTTTGATATTTTATTCAATGATTTCCGTAATATACGTACAGATCACAACTATAAATATCTATGACTAAACATAAACATTTAACGCTGTCGAATAAAAATAATAACTTGTCAAAATTAGGAAAATGGCCCAAAATAGATATAAGTACTTACTTACTTACTTTAATAAAAAACAAAAAAAATATTACACAATTTATAACAAAGGTTAATTATTTAAGTTAAAAAGAAACGATAAGGGTATGTTTTACATCATTTAAAACATCAAAACAAAACATTTAACTCATACCGCTTAAATATGCTTCCAATTATATTAAATCGATAACGGTGGTTACCAAAATCCTTATAGACAACTGTGACGTGATATTGTATTAAAGAAAACTATTATACTTTCTACTAAAATTCTTTATCTACCTAGTTAGTGTAGCTCAAGCTGTTAAAAAATATATATATATATTTTTAATTTTTCGCTAAGAAAAGAAATTCATAAAAATGTAATGATAAATTATCTATCATTGAAAATCTGATATTGAAGTAACGTTTGTATTGCGAACTTTTTAGGGGATGAGACAAAAGTTTTTGAGGCAGGTTCCTCTCTCGAACTGCCACAAACGTTACGTGCTCCATGGAAAAGATTGCTAATCAAAAATACCACCCAAGTCATCATTTTCAATTCAGCATCCGCTAAAATCAATTAGCGCTGTGTGAATTAGGCATCATAACGTTAATGACCTAGGCGCCTAGTTTTTTCAAACGGAAAATAGGATGAAAAGTATGCTATTTACCGCCTCCGTACTAAAACGGCAGGCTGTGTGCTGCAACATAGGCGGTGGCGTTTTCATAAATTAATCCAAATCATTCATTCAGAAATTAGACCTTTACGGACACTTTTTCACGTAAAATTTTATATTTTTGTACATATAGTAATTTCTCAAACAGCATACTGACTGGACCTCAGTGTTTTTATATCTGTGATACTGACATACTGGCATTTCGGAACGACCGAACAGTGGGAACCTCACGATATTTTTCATGATACCTTAATCACAATTATCAGCTCAAATCATAGTAATATCTTGCTGGTTAAACTTCAGTACCATATAGAATAAAATTTTGTAATGAGGAATTTTTTATTTATGGTTTAAATCGAGTTCAAACTCAGTATTAAAAGTAATCAATGTTTTGGAATGAGACGACTAATATATAACCAATGTACCTACATGTATTGAATGAATGAATGAATGAATGAATGAATGAATGAATGAATGAATGAATGAATGAATGAATGAATGAATGAATGAATGAATTAGAATGAATGAATGAAAATATTTTTTTCAGACTGCACAATATACAATACAAGTCCATATTATATTAGTAAGAGACTTAAACAACTAAGTAAGAATTAAAATATAGGTTGTTGTTTTGGACATGTAAGGATGACCAGCTATCCACCCTTTTCGACAATACCCTCAGGAGTGTGTTGGTACTGCGTATATGCCTTACCCGTGACCACAAGGAAGTATTAATACCAGATACATTATTATAGGTAATGCCCGACATCGAAAAATATGTCGTTTGTGTGAGGTGATCGCATGATCAATAACCGGATTCGGGAAGCATGGCAAATTATAAGACCATTTACGATTATAATGATAATGCTCATAAAACATTCGATTTTTTCATCTTTTCGAAAAAATAAATAAATAAATAAATATATTAGGACAAATCACACAGATTGAGCTAGCCCCAAAGTAAGTTCGAGACTTGTGTTATGGGATACCAAAACTCAACGATACTATATTTCATAACAAATACATATATAGATAAACATCCAAGACCCGGATCAATCAGAAAAAGATCATTTTCCATCATGATCCGACCGGGGATCGAACCCAGGACCTCTCGGTTCAGTGGCTAGAACTTTACCACTGCGCCACCGAGGTCGTCAAAAACTAAACGAAAATAAACTTACAGATTACGTTTTGCAACTAATATCATAAATGAAACTAAGTTTGTTTGTTACCTCTTCACGATCTATCTACTCAACGAATCTTCTTGAAATGTTGCAATATGTAGCTTGAAGTATGTAGAAGGACATATGATATCTTTCATCAATATGATGAATAAGGAATATAATACAATCAAAAATCGCTTTCAGCTTGTATTATGGACATCAAACTCAAAAAATGTTAGTGTACATATAATGCTATATTTTCAAGGCTTTTCATGTTTTATATATGTCTTTACTAATAAATAATCTGGTGTAATATAAATATAATAATTTATTTATATATCCTATGTAATTTAATAACTTAAATTATAACCCAATATAACTAATTGGGTTTTATTTAGGCCAAATGTTCAGTATAAATAATAAATCTATCAACTTCATACAATTATTATTCTGTTAAAGCTTTAGCCTTTTGTGGGGTCCTGGAGAGCATCGACAATGGTTAATACAAAATAAGGCTATTCGTCCACTAATCGTCGGCTCACCGTAAAATGTGTTTGTTAAAATTTGTAAAAATACAAAAATCTGCGTTTTATTTTCACTTCTTATCACAGTGTCTAACTCTACTAAGTTTTGATTGTCCTACTAATATTATAAACGGGAAAGTTTGAGAGGATGTATGTATGCATGTATGTTACTCTTTCACGCAAAATCTACCGGACGGATTATTATGGAATTTGGTACACGGGTAGAATATAAGCGGTGGTGGTGTAACGGTTAAGACGCCCGCCTGTGGATCGAAAGGTCCCAGGTTCGAATCCTACTCGTGCCACATGAGTTTGTATACCAATCTGACTCATGTATAGTAGTTTTCATAGACCACCACTTGCTTCCGGTGAAGGGAAACATCGTGAGGAAACCTGCTGAAACTCACTGGTTGATTATTATTAACTTGTGTGTGAAATGGAGAAGGCAATGGCAAACCACTCCATTAATAATGCCAAGAAAGTTGTTGCGTGTGTTTAATTCCACGTAATGACCACGACCCTCAGCCATGAGGAATACGACTATGAAGAGAAGTAGAATATAACCTGGAAAAACACATAGGATACTTTTTAACCCGAAATTCCCACGGGAGCGAAGCCCCTGGGCGCAGCTAGTATTATATAACCTGTGACATAAATAACGCGCTGATTCATCCTAATTCCAATGGATAGCCAGCATTAGACTAGGTATTATTCACAATTACTATGACGAAGGGCTGATTGACGTTGCAAAGACTATAGTATCATGTTCGATTTTAATGAGATACAGCGACCTTTTCTTGCCAATAGCTAATGAGATCCTAGGCGCCAGCTAGCATAGTATGACTGGATCTCAGAGCATTTCTACCGTGATAATTATTCTCCTAAGTGTTATATTAGACTTTAGAACGATTTGTACCATCTATAAAATGATCTTTCAGCTTTTCTCGATGGTTGACTGGTAGGAGCGGACTAATTAACGGTTAAGTCCGGAATTACGGACGGATTACGGACGACAACGGACCGAATTACGGACGGTTAAGTCCGCTCTTTGTACTATATTTGTAAATAACGTTTCAATAAATAAATAAATAAAATGAAACTTATATAAAATTTATCACTACTACAACGCATAGTAAAATCAAAGTAATTATTTTCTTTGAAAATATCCGAATAATGACAAATACTCTGGGATCCAATAACAGCAGATCGCAGGAATATGATTTTTAAATTAGTTAAATGGGATAGGCATTCAGGCGTGTGGTTCCCGCCCTAGAACACAAATGTCGCAAACGAAGTGACTAAGCTTTGACAGCTCATAGGCAGTTTCCAAAGAGGATGGATGTCAGGCGTTACGTAAATCACTGGCGAACCTTTAAATTTTATAGATAGCTGCGCCCCGGGGCTTGACTCCCTTGAGAATTTCAGGATAAAAAGTACCCTATGTGTTATTCAAGGTTATATTCTACCCGTATTCCAAATTTCATAACAATCCCTCCAGTAGAATAAGAGTAACAAACATACACATACATCCTCACAAACTTTCGCGTTTATTACTTAATTAGTAGATTTTTTTACGTGGACCCTGCGTTGTTTGAACGTCACAACCGCGAATGTATCCGGGAATATGCGAGGATGGAGATGAAGGAGGAAGAAAGAGAGAGAGTTCAAATTTTAGCTTGCTTATTCTTGACCTTTAGTCATAACAGATACAACCCTAAACCATGTCGTGACTTGCACACCGCATCAATAGTAGATACTTAACAGCCCTTTCTAAAGCTTTCTAAACACGAATAGTATAGTTTACGATGTGTTTTTGAATAGAACAAGTGAAGGAGACCTATTTTAATTGTTAATTAGTGATTTGGTTAGAGGTTCATTCATACGGCGGGTTTTTTAACGCGCGCTTTTTTAATGCAACTCAGTTCAATTTAGGAACTTAAAATGAATCGCATTCATACAAAAAATTAGGTCGATGGTACGAATTTGCGATGCAGTTCAGTTTAGGTCGTAAAGTGGAATTATGGTAGCCTCCCAGATTTTTAAATTGAACTGCATTTGAATCGCTCCGTAAATGTTGATGGTAGGCCTGGAGTCCAAGAACCTACTGAACATCCAAAGCAGCACAGTTCAAAATTCGTAACAAAAACGCTCACGTATTAAAGTTGCAACAGAATATACTTTCTAACCCAACGGTTATTTGACGCGCGTTGTAAAAGCGCTCGTGGGAACAGGGCCTTGATATTGGGATGGATATTGTTAGGATTGTGGCATAGCACCTAGCTATGTTTGTGCAAGTGTTCTTTTATTGAAAACATTTCCTTACAATTTTCGCACTATCATTTAGTCTTTACCTATTACACTGTCTAATAATATATTTATTTTAATTATATAAATCGGAATTATCTACGCCACATTATTAAAAAAAAATATGTCATTAGTATGAAATATAATATATGAATGTAATTATTATGAAATATTGTTTTGTTTATATATGACTTAACTCCTAAAAATATTAAAAATAAACTTAAGTCCTACTTTATCGAACAATTGTGTTAGATTGCAACTTACTACTAGGTACTTGTTTTGTTTAAAATGGTCTACGTACGTGGTTCCTATATTACTGTTAAGTGATTAATACAAAATATTTTATACTACTGCTGACGTTGATGCTCACTGTGGACAAACCTCTGTGGTTTTTGTCAGTGTTCTTATATTATGTACTATATATATATTTGTTCTTTATATGTGAAATAAAATAAAAAAAATATATATATATAATTAAGAAATATATTTTCTTCAGCGAATGCGTAGTCGATCCGTACATGGTCACCAATACAACCTGGAGATGTGAAGACGACGAGTGCCTGATGGACGACCGTTTGATCGGCCAAGTCAACTACAGGCAGAAGGACTGGCGCGCGCAACGATACACTGACTTCGAAAGAAAGAAGTTGAAAGATGGCATGATTTATAAACTTGGTAAGTTATCTTTTGAAAAATTTGGTAGGCAAAGTCGACTACTATTAGAAAACCAATAATATACGTCTAGAAGTGTTAAGTATGCAAAAGACGGAAAAAAATACTAATACTAAACATATACTAACAAAACCCACCAACAAAATCATAAATTACAAAGCTCATATTGTAAAAGGTATTATTTTATTTATTTAAGTTTATTGCACAAAATTAAAAAAAAAATGTACAAATAGCGGCTATAACGCTATAAGGCAGACGCTATATTATTTCAGAGACATTTAAAATTATATTACAAGAAAATCGTGACTGTGATATAAATATTAGGATAACACAATCCACGCCAAAACCTATCATATTTTCCTGGCCATAGAATTCATTTTTGAAAAGTTGTATTCGTGTTTTCAAGATCTTTTACTAAGTATCATACGAAATTCTACTACCAAACACAATAGACTTACTAGAGCTTAACCTATATGCTATTCGGCGATATGTATCGCTATAATGTCACGTGATCATGATATGTCATGACCTAATACTATGGAATATTATTGTCAACGATATTATGAATACAATTCATATATATATATATATACAATATCTGATATATACATGTTATACTTATGTATGTGTATGTGTTACAGTCGTGATCGACCGATTTATAACCCTGGACGCGATACAATTTAATTTAATCGAAAATATTGTCATTCCCAAATAATTCGAAATTGTTAAATTTTTGAAAATGTTTCTTTTTGTGGCCATATAACTAGATTACCTAGTAACCGATTAGATTAGGAAAGAAACGTGTATAGTGAAATCTAGAATCAAAGGCGAATTTGCCACCATTTTTATGGACCTCATGAATCGTAGTTTATAACTGCCTCGTGCAGAGACAATGGGTTGTAAAAAAAGAAAATTGATCGCAGGAAGTGAGTTTTGCGAATGGGAATGACTTATGTTTCTCAAAGGTGTAATTTGAATGTTCTTATTATGTCACTTGATTTTAGTCGGCTTCTCTGACTAAGAAGAGATTAAAAAAAGAAAAGTTTTTGTTGACAATGTCAATGTTTATAGCTAATATTAATAATATTTATATGTATTTATATCTGAAAAGTGGTGTTTGAATCAAAGGTGTAATTTGAATGTTCTAATTATGTCACTTGATTTTAGTCGGCTTCTCTGACTAAGAAGAGATTAAAAAAAGAAATAAGTTTTTGTTGATGTTTATAGCTAATATTAATAATATTTATATGTATTTATATCTGAAAAGTGGTGTTTGAATTTCAGTTGCGTTTTGAACGCCATACTTTTAGGTATATTATGCGTGTCAATTTCGAAACAAAAAATGACTTTGAGTTTAATTCACTCCAGTTTTGGAGCCACTGCCTGCCTTAGCTAACTCACGGACTAGATAACACGCGCACAGACTAAACAATGGAATGAAACGAGAAATCTTTTCATTATATCCCACTAATATTGTAATGGCGAAAGTTTGTAAGTATGTTACTTCATCACGCTCGAATGGCTGGACAATTATTTATGAAATTTGGTATTGACACATAGGCTTTTTATCCCGAAAGTACGCGACTCCTGTAGGATTTGATAAAACGGTCTGATAGTCAATGGCGCTATACCTATAAATAAAGTAGATGACTCCACTGGGCATAAAATTAAAAACGTAAATAATAAAATTAATAATTACAATGAATGACAATCCGCGGGCAAAACTGTGGGGCCAGCTAGTAAATCCTTATCCTTACATATTATAAAACAGAGTCCACTACCGCGTCTGTCTGTTCGCGATAAACTCAAAAAACACTGCACGGATTTATGCGGTTTTCACCAACAGATAGAGTGAATACTTATACGTACTTATATCCTAAGGAAGGTTTAGGGGTAAGTATAATTTATTATGTTTTTACCCGGGCGAAACCGGGACGGACCAGTAAATAAATAAATACATTAGGACAAATCACACAGATCGAGCTAGCCCCAAAGTAAGTTCGAGACTTGTGTTATGGGATACTAACTCAACGATACTATATTTTATAACAAATACATATGTCATATATAGATAAACATCCAAAACCTGGGCCAATCAGAAAAATATCATTTTCCATCATGACCCGACCGGGGAACGAAACCCTGGACCTCTCGGTTCAGTGGCAAGAACCTTACCACTGCGCCACCGAGGTCGTCAAGTAGTACCTATATAATGAAAGGATAGAAATATCTAGAACGAGTGAAAGCACTTCGCAGTCGGTAACTTAATAACCTATAAACTGGTTTGACAACCTCGGTGGCGCAGTGGTAAAGTGCTTGCCTCTGAACCGAGAGGTCCCGGGTTCGATCCCCGGTCGGCTCATGATGGAAAATGATCTTTTTCTGATTGGCCCGGGTCTTGGATGTTTATCTATATATATATAGATATATAGACAAATCTCTATATATAGACAAATAAATAAATATATTGGGACAAATCACACAGATTGGGCTAGCCCCAAAGCTATGTTTTATAATAAATACATATATTTATTATAAAATATAGTATCGTTGAGTTAGTATCCCATAATACAAGTCTCGAACTTACTTTCGTACTTATCCGATAATTTCACTGAAAGAAACATGGCAGATTTCCTTTATGTCGTTTAAAAATGTTGTTAACGAAACAAAACTTTTGAAAATAGGACATTGTTACATAAATATCTTTGTCAAAGTTAAAACATTTATTCAGTAAACTTCAATACTATCAAATTTAAAATTATATAGTACTAGCTTTGGCCCGCGGCTTCGCCTGCGTTCGTTTCCCACGGGAACAGTTATTTTTCCGGCATGAAAGGTACCCTATGTCCTCCTCTACTTCAAACTACATGAATGCATATATATTTCAAGAAGATTGGTTGAGTAGATCGAGCGTGAAGAGGTAACAAACAACCAATTTACTTTCGCATTTATAATATTAGTTAGGATTTCTAAAAAAAAAACTACAAACTACTGATATTTCGTAACGATCACATCTGAGGAAAGTATAAATGCTTATAAATGCTTCTTTCAGGTACCCTGAACTTCGACCCTGAAACGCTGATGATGAATGTGATCAGATACGACAAACAGATACATTACCCGACCAGCTTCGACGCCAGAAAACAATGGCCGAGCTACGTGTCCCCTGTCATCGACCAGGGCTGGTGCGGCTCCGACTGGGCGGTGTCCATCGCTGGCGTCGCTTCTGACAGGTAAATACAAGATTCTCTCACAGTTTTCGATTGAGTTTAGCGGTTCTGACAATAGTCGGAACTAGTTTAGGTCCAAATTTCACTGCGATTTGAATCTTTACTACAACAATGAAGATACTGAAAGCGAATGAGTTGAACGAGGTTCGACTCGGTCAATATACCGCATATCTACTTAAATATACATAGTAGGATGCCAAGAGGCACTGGTCAAATTCAAATTCAGATTCAAATCATTTATTCAGAAATTAGACCTTCACAGGCACTTTTTCTCGTCAATATTTATAGTTATTTCTAACAAGCTACAAACTACTGGCATTTCGGAACGACCACTGATGAGAAGAAATGCCGAAAGAAACTCATTTGAACAGTGTTGGTCCCTATCATGCCAGATCGGCTTACCATTATTGTTTCTTACAATGTTTTTTTTAAATTTCTAATAATATATAAAAGTACATAATGTACATAGTCAAAAGGTATATCAAAACAGGTTATGATTGTGATCCGAGTGCTGATTATAATATAACACAAGTCTCGAACTTAGGTACTTTGGGGCTAGCTCAATCTGTGTGATTTATCCTTAAATATTTATTTATATGTGTACCTATACCTGTATTTACAAATAAATATGTTTGATTTGATTTACTATATCATTTAAAATTTGACATGAAAAATTGCACGTTTGAATGACTTTAACAGTAGTAGAAATAGCTGATAAGTAGGTACGTTCTATAATTTTTTTTCGCTTTCAGTCCAAATTTTCTTTTGTGTTTTACTTAATTGTGCACTGATTTTCGTATTATATATTATATCATATACTGATTATATATTATACATATATAATCAGTTTATCATCCTAGCGTGTTCTTTCGCCACTTAAGTTATAAGAGCTAATATTATGAACCACATTTGTTAATTGACGCCTGTGAAGAAAACCCTGCACAGAAGTTTCTTTTGCCGCGTCTTTATCTACCTATATACTTCAATAAGTGGGAAACTCGCAGGGCCCGGGTAAAAATATAGTTTAAACTACTTTGGAGTAATTATGTTTTGCCTGCATCAAGTTCGTTCCAGGTCATAAAAAATCCTTTGCATTTAAATTAGCCTGTTACATAATACACGTTAATTGATGCAGAAATGCGGTTGAAATCAATATTGACGTCAGCATCCGCGTAATAGATATGGCGTGCACTGCAAGCTGGAAAATGTTTAGAAAATATGTATCGTAAATGTAACTACAACCCGTGCAAGGTTATTATCATCGGTTGAAAAAATAATTCCATTCAAAACTTTCGCCACTTTTTATTTTCAGTAAAAACTAAATGTGCCAACTGCTTCCCTTATCTTTTAACGTTTTTTGGAAGAGTTTACCTACTATGATAAAATATTTTATATTCTGCAAGGACATACAAATTATAATTTAAATATCCCCCACCACGAGACGAGATCACAAACTGGGCTTTGGAAGTTAGTTAACGGCTAAACACACATTTTACAAACATAGTAAGAACACTCAATTGAATTCACTTGGATATAAATAAAAACTAGATCAAAATCGTTTCAGCCGTTTGGCTGCTACGATGCCACGGACAGACATATAGATACACAGACACGTTAACCTAGAACTCGTCGTCGGGTGTTAAAAATGTAATTATTAAAATGAAGAATAAGATTAGAAAATATTAAGTACTTAGATATTATTGATAATTTGGTAAAAAAAAATAGGAATCCCTATCGACATTTCCAATAGGCTCGATAACTCGAGGACAACCATAAGCTACCGCGAGAGAAGCTACGGGCAACAGCTAGTTGTAATAACTACTTTAGCAGATTGTGAAAAAATCTCTAATTGAGATTTAGGACCACAACACCGCCATTGTTAAAACGAAACGCAAATCTTTTGCAACGAGCGCCAAAGGGCTCAAGGGCCGACACGGAGGAACAAAGAATTCTATTCAGAGTAAAACAAAGAGCCTAGGAAGTCTATTTTTAGACTCCGCTTCAAGAAAAAACCTACGTCTGGAGAAACGCAGCCTATTTCCAGCCATTTCTTGCTTGCGGTTTTATCAGTTTTTTTTTTAGGTTTTAGCAAAGAAAAACACGTATAAAAGAACTTATTTCCAAAATAGTTATTAACTAGTTAACTTCATGTTAGTGTTGCAATAGTGTTACAATCTATAGTTTCAATCGAAAAAGGCCATACTAAGTAAGTTAATTGTGTTTCACATCGATATCGATCATTTATGGGATACTAACTGAACGATACTATATTTTATAACAAATATATAGATAAACATCCAAGGCCCGGGCCAATCAGAAAAAGATCATTTTCCATCATGACCCGACCGGGGATCGAACCCGGGACCTCTCGGTTCAGAGGCAAGCATTTTTGGCCACTACGCCACCGAGGTCGTCAACAACATACATAAAAACAATACTACACACATACATAGATAACAATACTAAAACGTACTCTAGAACTTGCAGGAAGTATTTCCCAAAAAAATTGCAAAATATTTATATTTCTGAACGACCACATGATGATGATGATGAGTTTTTTTTTCAGCAGACTCATGCTTTTCGAACGGTATGTTTACTGTACTTTAATCAAACATTTTAGTGATGTATCGAATTCCCAGACTGCTCCTATAACAGTAGTTTAATTAGCAGTTACGTCACTGTTGATTTCGATTGAATCGTATGTGTTGGAATTAAGAGCTAGGTCGGTACAAGGTTAGATGTACCGTCAGAGTCCTTTTATTTTCCCCTGTTTACCTATGCTTCCGTACTGGTCTAGGATGACAGATAATTAGAAATATCTATGTATAATATGCCAGTCGCTTTTCTTATCTTTTAACATTTTTATTATCTGTGGCATCCGTGGAAGACCACAAAATCATACTCTTATTGAACTGTGCTATTTAGTATTATTGATGACTAACTGCGCCCCGGGGCTTTGTTCCCATGGGAATTTCGGAATAAAAAGTACCCTGTGTTATTCCAGGTTCTATTCTACCCGTGTACCAAATTGCCTAACAATCCGTCCAGTGGATTTCGCGTGATAGAGTAACAAATATACACACATAATCATACATATACATCCTCACAAACTCTCGCATTTATAATGCTAGCTGAGTCCCGAGGCTTCGCTCCCGTGGGAATTTCGGGATAAAATGTACCCTATGTTATTCCAGGTTATACGTTGCCCGTGTACCAAATTGCATACGAATCCGTTCAGTAGTAACAAACATACATACATACACACACACATAAACGTATACATCCTCACAAACTTTCGTATTTATTACTAGGACTGGCGGACCGTTCCAACTTCCTCAGGAATGACAATGGTTTACCTAAACCGCACCAAAATCCGTCCGATAGTTTTTGAGTTAATCGCGTTCATACAGACAGACGCTACAGAGCTACTTCCTTTTATAATATGTAAAGATAACGACGTACAAGCAAATAAACATTTTATCTTTCTTTCTATAGGTATGTAATAATGTTATTTTTTATCGTTCCACAGATTCGCAATACAATCCCGGGGCGCGGAGAACGTGGTGTTGAGTCCACAAACGCTGTTGTCTTGCAATTGGCGTTACCAGGAGGGCTGTAGGGGCGGCCATATTGACGTAGCCTGGAACTTCGCCAGGACCCATGGGTATATTGGTTATGAACCATAGCAGCCGGTCAAGCCGGTCCAGCTTCGCTCGGGAAGCTGGGACCGATAAAAAAAGCCTATAACCTTGATAAAAAGCAGCCTATGTCACTTTGGAAGGTTTCGTCTATATCTGTGCCAAATTTCGTCAAAATCGGTCCAGTAGTTTTTCAGTTTATTCATTACAAACAAAAATACAAATCTTTTCTCTTTATAATATTAGTATGGATAATAAAAATATCTGGTTTTCAGACTGGTGGAAGAAGACTGCTACCCGTACACGGCAACCCCAAGCAGATGCCGCATATCGCAACGTAAAGACCTGGCTGGTAACGGCTGCAGGCCTTCGGGACAGAGGACTCACTTGTACAAGGTGGGCCCGCCCGGCTGGCTCAAGCACGAGCACGATATCATGTATGATATCATGGAATCCGGACCTGTACAAGGTGAGTTCTTATTTGAAACTGTTAACCCCTTCCATACGACCCAATTTTATGCCCAATTTGATTAGATTGACAATCAAATTGGGTCGTGTGGACGGAATATGAAATTCAAGGTCATTGGGTGGTCGGTATCGGCTGATTTGGGATTGCTCAATCAAATACTGAAATTGGCGATTTAGTTGTATCCTGTGGACGGTCGATCAGATTCTACCTACCCAATTCAATTGGCAATCAAATTAGGCAATCAGATTGTATCGTGTGTAAGGGGTTAAAAGCCATTGATATGATAAGTAATTATCTTTTACCCGCGACTTCGCCCGCGTTAATTTCCCGCGGGCACTCCATACATGAATCTACATGTATGCAAAATTTCAAGAAGATTTGTCGATCACGTCCCCAAAAGTAGATAGAGTGTGAAGAGGTAACAAACAAACTTACTTTCACATATATAATATTAGTTAGGATACCAAAGATGCATGTAAAACAATATAATAAACACATATCCGCGCATCAGCGTCGAGGTTAGGTCCTTCGAGCCGGTAACTTTATGTGGCACTACATTCCTTGCTATTTCTGATTGGTCTAATGGCTGACTGCTAGAAAATGCCATATGGTGTTCAATCCCATGGAATTAGTAGGTACTACGAAGTATTTACTAAATCCATGTTCAATCCACCATATGTACCTATCTGTAAGATTACTGTAACTTTTAAAACTATTGCATAGTTTTTAAGCGAAAATTTAATAAAAGCTTTATAGAATATACTTTTTTAATATGAATGTAATGGGTACTTACTACCTAATACGTTGCTTGTCTTAGAAAATGTCCGGCTCAAATAATATCTTATCCAAATATATTTGGATTACAAAGAACCGCATACACCTAAACAAAACTGTGGCGTTCTGAGAACCTTTAAGTGTATTATGACATTGACGGCTGTCATTTAGAATCTACCTATCCGTTTGTTTGTTTACATTAAATCAACACATACCCACCGATCGGGATTAGGCCCGCGTCATGGCCCATTCTCCTAATCCAATCCAAAGCCAGTGGCCCAGCAGTGGGTGGGGCCGATGATGATGGTATCACTACCTGGGCAATTGAGTTGAGCTCGGTATTTTCTTTAAATGTTTCAATGAAAATAAGGTAACAAAGAATTCTCCCAGATACGGGACGGAGCTAAATCGATATTACCCGCGTCGTAACAAATATATTTCAAATTTAACGAAAATATCGTTGTGCCGATAGGCCCGATCGGGCGAAGTGACGAACAATAAATCCGTAGAGCCACAGCTATAAATTATATCGTACAATCCTCGGCACATAAATTGAACCAAAATGGCGGCCGTCAGCGCAGGTTTAATTAGATAATGAAATGAATGAAAGTATTAGGAAAGGATTTTTAGTGGTTATTGTTTATGAAACAATAAACGAGTAGGTAGGTATTTTGAATTTCGCGGGTACCTAACCACAACCTAATCCCATAAATAACACTTTTATCTCTAATTAAACCTTCGCTGACTGTCGCCATTTTGGTTAAACTTATGCGCCGTGGATTATACGTAAATACATGTAGTATTTTGTATCGTCATCATGTGTCATCATTAATAAGTACATTATCAACGACTTCCTATGTACGACCGTCCACA
Organism: Plodia interpunctella; assembly: GCF_027563975.2. Taxonomy (NCBI): domain Eukaryota; kingdom Metazoa; phylum Arthropoda; class Insecta; order Lepidoptera; family Pyralidae; genus Plodia; species Plodia interpunctella. Next base: position 5,585,860 of record NC_071315.1, read on the forward strand.
ATGTCAATTGGCAGTCTTTTATATTTACATAAGCATTACAAAGATAAATACTTGGCATATAAATTGATGATTGATAATGTGTTGCTGATACCTTTAGTTTTACTCTGTGGTGCCTTAGAATAAGATCACTCCATAACCTCCCGTTGATGTCGTGCGTAGTGACTCCCTAATCCTCGCATGAATGCATGTCGTACCGACATACAAGGCGACTAAGGGACATACAGCCTTGGCAGTACGTTGAAAATTTTTGATGCGTTAAATCACATATCCTATCGCATATAGGAACTAGTTTAGTTTAGGTAAAACTAGTTTATCCTGGAATCGGGTTTGGCCGGTAACATATATATATATATATATATATATATATACTTACTTTTTGTCTACACATACTAAATAATTTTATACTTTTCTCATTCATCATGTCTGCTCGCCTCTCCCTGGTCGATCGGCCATCTGTATTATATCAATAGGTATTATGTCAAAAATCCGAGGCCAATTTATTTGCACAGAAGATTGCCATTTCGGTGCTGAAGGGTAATGCTGTCAGCTTTCTTTGAACCCTTTCTAGCGACGACGTGCTCTTTTTTTATAACTAGCTACGCCCAGGGCTTAGCACCCTTGGGAATTTCGGGATAAAAAGTACCCAATGTGTTATTTCAGGTTATATTCTACTCGTGTCTATTATTAAATTTCATAACAATCCGTCCAGTAGATTTTGCGAGAAGAGTAACAAACATTATTACATATTACCTACATGCATCCTCACGAACTTTCGCATTTATATTAAGTAGGTACTTGTTAATAGAATTTTAGATTATTTATTATTGAAATGAACAAGTCATTCTAACTTGAATGAATTTAGTACCATGTAATGTCTAATATCGCCTTATTTTACCTTCCAGCTGTAATGACTGTGTACCAAGACTTCTTCCATTACCGCGACGGCATCTACCGCCACACTCACTATGGAAACAACAGATATAAGGGACTCCATAGTGTCAGGATTGTTGGCTGGGGCGAAGAGAGAGGACAGAAATATTGGGTGAGTTTGAGTACAATACTACTTATTAATACTGGTGTCCTGATACCTTTTTATTTGATGCAGAAAAAGTTTAGACGTGTTTTGTTCTACTTTGTGTTTCTGCTGCCTTAGTAGGTAGGTACGTCATAAGCCTAGGATCAGACAGTATACAAACATCGAAACACAGAGATACGCAGAGAGCAGTAGCTCTATGTACACATATCAAATCAATGATACCAGGATAGCATACATGCTATCCTGGTATCATTGATTTCGGAGTAGAAGAATATGGTCAAGGGTGAAAGCCTATAGTTGGTTCAAAGGGAGAAACATTGGCTGGAACGAATATTGCTTTTACTCTAAAATCCTAGCTCGCATTAAGTTTCTCTTGTTCTGGATATACTACAACTATCTATCTTTGAAGCATCACAAGCTGGTCATAGCATATGAGGATTTTCGCGCGAGGCCAAGCCGAGCGCTGTAATGAGGAGTATATAGTGATGTGCACGCGTGTGTCATACGACGTTATTCACCGTAAGCATTTGGGACATAAAAGGAGAGTTTAAAATTCCTTTGGAATTTTGCACGCGAGTTTGAACCGGCCTAAAATACACCAATGCTAAAATTTCAGGCAAACCTGTTGAAACAAATATATAATATTGTAACGCATTTACCCCCGACAAATACCATAAACAAGAAGTGTATTTTGATAATTTTGTCTTCCAGATCGTGGCCAACAGCTGGGGCCGGCAGTGGGGCGAGGACGGCTACTTCCGCATCGCTCGCGGCGAGAAGGAGTCGGGCATCGAGTCCTTCGTGGTGACAGTCCTCAGCAACGTCGTGAAGGCCAACAAATAACAGCGGGTCGGAGCGCTAGTGGCGCCTCTGTGCGTCGCTACGAGGGTGCTGAGGACTAGGAAAGGCATAGTATTGTTGAATAGTACGATTAGTAGGCCAGTGAATTGAATATATTTTCTAACCAGCCTTGTCCGATAAAATATTAGGCCTTCTTCAGTTCCCGCCATTTTTCCCTAATCTCGACAGTTAAAGATTCAGTTACTTTCGTTATATTGATTTGTATTCACTCAAGTCGTTAAAATACTAAAACATACCTACATAACATGTTAAATAAATTACAAACAGCGTAAGCTTTTGTATTGTCAATAGCGTTTTTAACACCATGTAATTGCAAGTAAATATTCCTGTTATGAGTTTAATACACTGGTTTAGTAGTTTTGTGCATCCATAGGTATTTTTGGATACAAACGTTACATTACATTCAATTTCGGACAAAATTTATTGTGAACATTGACGTTTCCATATCGACGTACTTATAATTATTATTATATTTTTGGAAGGATAACATCGTATTTTATCATTTTAAATTGATGAATTAATGCGAAGTAAATTTGCAATATGTCTTTGACCCCGATTAAGGTTTTTTTTAAATTTAATGCCTTTTTTTTATACGCAATGTAACCCTGTATATAAAAAGATGTACCGAGTATGTAACTCGCGGGAACCTTTATCTAATACCATTTTTTTGACCAAATAATCGGGGTTTATATACATACATGATGAAAGCTGATCTTAATTGTAACATCACGATCTCCCAACAGCTAGATATGTAAGACGTATGTTTTTTTTTTATATTCAACATTATATTATGGTTGTTTCAATGGTTAAATAAAAAGAAAAAAATTGACAATGAGTGAGCTAAACTCCTCTTGATATTTTTTTAGAAAACTCGCCTAGCGTGTCACATCAGTGTGTAGTGAACACGCCTGTCGTATTTTCCGCCAGTGTTAAGTGTTTTAAGGTTACGCTGGAATTAGTACAAAAAATGATTTATTAAAAAACCCACTATGTTTTAACAATATTTTTGAGTAAGAAAAAAAGGTTAAATGAAAATAAAGTAAAAATTCGAGCACTTATTTAGAATTATTTCTATAATTCGTTTTTTTACTTATAACAGTGACTAATTCCAGTATTTTTTAAAAATGTAAAAGATACGCTTTTGTTTCCATATTATAAACGTATTTATTTCGTGAATGTTAGTATTATTAACTGCCATTTTAATATAAGTATGCTGCTTTACTTACAAACTTTGTGAATATATTTCATTCAAATATATAAAAAGGCACTTTTATTTAACCTTGTAATTTTTTAAATCACATTTTATAACATAATTATCTTTAATACACACAATATTGCACAAATTTGTAGGCGATAAAATTAATTTTCTCTTTATTAACTTTAATTTAAAATTAATTTTAACTTTAACAAGATTCTAAAACACAAGGTAGTTTGTTTTCATTGCAGTGTTTATAAGTAAAGTGGTACAATTAACTTAATTTATAAATAAAAACTAGTCTTAGACCAACATCGTAACATAGTGTAAATTAAGTAACAATACACATTTAACATATAAAATATAGAGTATTTTCTAAATGTAAGTTCTTTAAATATTACAAATAGGTATGGAATGTCTAAGCACAGTAATTACCACTTTAATAACAAAAAATATTATATACTATTGAAAATGCAAAAAAAAAAGAAACTATCAGAAAAATAAAAACTATACTCCGTTTATTTTGGTGTTCTTATTTATTTTTTAAAAGATAACCAATGTTAATATGATGTTTTATTTAAAACTATCAATTTAAAACTCAAAATTTTTCTACAACACAAATTGGTTAATAATAATACATGTTTATTTTCTCCACAATTACAAGATAGCTTAATAAAAAAAAATGTGCGATTTCTACATTAAATATATAATTTACTTAAATACCTAAATATATGGGGTATAGCGGTATAGGAACATAATGTTAAAATAACTTAAGTGTAAATGGTTATCTAGACGAATACCAAAAAGACTTCCTGAATTGTTGGCTAAATAAAAGAAAACAATTGTTAACTTTATGGTTACTGTGATAGTATAATTAAAATCACAATAATTCACACAGAAAAATTATTATTATATTAAATATTTGAGTAAATATGTACAAAAAATCAATCCTAAATTAAAAAAAAAACAAAATCAGGAAGTTTTTCATTTAAAATAATCTATTTAAACATAAAATATTACAATAAGTACGAAGTATTTTTTTAAATCTGTTACAATTACGATAACGAATCAATAACATAATTTATTACCGAAAATAAATATTGTAATCAAAGTAAATAAATATTGGAAAGTATTTGTTTTTGTTTAATTTCAGCCTCAGTCTGTATAAAAAATATTTTTTTCACTTCTCTTGCTCGAAAATTGCTCCATTTTGCTTGGATGTAGGCGACGTAAATTTCGATTTTATGCTCTAGAGCATAAAGTAAAATTTTCGTCTAACCAACCACTAAGGCACCTGCAGCCTTCAAATTCTAACGGCCATTAGAATTTTAAACAAAGTTTTTATTTTATTTGGTTCATTTGTTTTTTTATATTATGTGATCTATAATTATATTTTTTTAACACAATAAAATATTTTTTATAATTCCATTATGTATACATAATTAAGATAATTAAAAAGGCAGAGTCACGCCTAGCGTACTCTTGTTACAAACATTTTATCACACTAAAAACAAGAAACCCAGCAGAACAATATACAGTTTTAGCACAATGTTCAGTTTTATGACAGTTTATGTAATTATATATTACGCCCCGGCTTCGGACGGGTGCAATAAACAGGCCGCCTGCTTGACATGAACTCTCCTTGGGAATGTTGTTTTAAAATATTTACCTTATGGCTTGTGTTACCTTGAGGGTTGATTTTGACTCTGGCTGGCTCTACTTTTAGCTGCTTTCTCTACATTTGTAGCTCTTGTCTGAAATCAAGACATTTCATGATGATACATTTTTAAAAATATATTTCATCCTGGCGTGTTCCCGTTCCAACTCGCACTGGCGTGTTCTCAGCTGCATTCACGGCCATTTCGCCCCAAAACATGGAATGTGCGAAAGAATAAACTTTTAAATTTTGAAAATTCCAAAGTGGTTTTATGATCGGCTACCTGCCAGACATCAACCCTCTTTAGAAATGCTGTTGTTGTATAGTCAAGGATTTGAATCCCTTAGTAGCGTCTTATACCATCCATGAAAGGATATGGAGTGATTCTATTATTCTATGGTAAGGTGGAAATGATCGAGAATAATTCTTTGTACATAAAGTTTAGGTACCTGCAATGTTTGGACTCTTTTATGCATTGCCTTCATGGAGCTTGTAATGGACACTAATTGCTCTCTGTTTGTTGCTATGTCTGCTAGCTGTAAACATAAAAATACAAATAAACATTTACAATTCTGTAACATGTATTCAATAGAAAAAAATATATATTTAAGATTGTGGTGATAACAGTCCATTGATTGTCACAATGCCACTGGATCATTATATGAAGATTAAAACTTCAACTGAGAGTCCATTTAAATATATATATATATTATAAAAATAAAGCAAACCATAATAAAAAACTAAAATTTTTAAACAACTTTTATTAAGAAGTCATCACTAAAAAAGAAATAAATAAGGTAGTTGTCGAACACACATACCTTTGTTCGATAAGATATTGTTCAATCATGACGTCATTTTAGAGTATCATTTAGTATGGAGCATATCTTTGAAAGCATTGTCATTATCACAATATTTTTTTAATATAAGTATTAGTCAGTTAGTTAATAATTATTTTTATAAACAATAGTAATAGTATAAATGCCATCAAAAACTCAAGTCTCACAGCTCAGTTTTTCTACCGTAAAAAGTTGTGAGATCCATGTTACCAGATGTATTTATACATTCTGGAGAGGGGTGATGACGCAAAGGCAGACATAATACTAAATAAAATGGAATTTCCCCATGAGGCTGGCATAGTCGCACCAAGCAACTGAATTTTGACATTTTTAATAATGATGTAAATTCGTCCTCCTAATTTTTAATATATGTATAAGACCTATATTTGTTAATTGACGTCCTTGGAGAAAAGTTACGGTGAAATTTGTTGCGCCGCTTCTTCTTCACCTGCGCTTTGGAAGCCGGCAGTAGACTTAGTTTAAGTAATTTTTGACGTCAATAAGTGATGTATATCATCCTAAATTGAATAAAGAATTTTGAATTTGAATTTGAAGCCTCGACAAAAAATAGATTTAAAAAAAATGTTACCAAGTTGATTAATTTATTTAGTCCCTACTTTAGTATGGAGCATATCTTTGAAAGCATTAACATTGTCACAGTATTTTTTTAATATAAAGTATTAATCAGTCATTTAACCTAACCTAACAATTTGTCAGTAGATAGTTAATCTAGCCTGTTTATTGTATATATATAAGACAACCTCGGTGGCGCAGTGGTAAGGTTCTTGCCACTGAACCGAGAGGTCCCGGGTTCTATCCCCGGTCGGGTCGTGATGGAAAATGATCTTTTTCTGATTGTCCCGGGTCTTGGATGTTTATCTATATATGTATTTATTATAAAATATAGTATCGTTGAGTTAGTATCCCATAATACAAGTCTCGAACTTACTTTGGGGCTAGCTCAATCTGTGTGATTTGTCCCAATATATTTATTTATTTATTATTTATATAGGACTGTAGAAATTATTCTGTACTGGATTTGATGGAGTATATGGAGGCCGTCAAGTACATACCATAGCATCAAGCATGGCATCATTTTGTAGATCTTCCAGTTTTCTTCTCTCTGATGTTAGCATGCAATGAACAGTCTCTTGTTTTTCCCTAAAAATAAAAACAATCACTTCACAGATTTCTAAATATACTGGAGAAAATTAATAATAATAACCTTCTGTTACTGAGCTTAGATCAAGTTTCGATTGAATAAATTTCCTATAAAATATCTCGAGAGCTCAGTTTGCCTTTTGGCAAAGGCCTTCTCCAACTGCGTCCACTGGTCTCTGTCTAAAGCCACTCTTGTCCAGTTAGATCCCAATCTTAGGCTTAGCTTGTCTTTCCACCTTGTTATAGGGCGTCCTCGCTTTCTTTGACCATCTCTGGGAGACCAGTGGGTTATCTGTTTACTCCATTTATTTCACTGACATCTCAGCATATGACCAGTACAGCACCACTTCAGATGGTTGATGCGATAGAGTATGTTGGTAACTTTAATTCTTTAAAATAAAAAATTGAAATGGATTTGTTATAAATGTCACACATGCTTTTCAACTTATTTTTGAAAATAATAATGAGATGAAAAAATCTAGAATTGAGCAGGAATTTAATCAACACTCCTGTCTATCCGGGAAAGTGCTCTTGACCACTGAACTATCAAGACCATGCCAGTTTGGCTGAATAATTCATCTCTTTATGTCTTACACCCAAATACAGTATTTTCATTAGAGAGTAGTAGGTCCTGTGTTCAATTCCCATCATATTTGTGCCTACCATCACAAATATTCGTCTGGGGTTTTGGATGTGTTGTGCCCAATTCTCTGTGTTTGTGTCCATTGGACCCACAAACAAGTCTAGTGCTTAGTGTATGGCATGAGTATTGTCTACTTATTAGTATTTATTTTATTATCAATTGAAATGGGGCTTAAATGGGGAAAATATAGGAAAGCGACTCTGTACTCTGATGCTATACAACAGAGTAAAAAAACCATGAAAATTCTCAGATGACAGAGAGTAAGCTGCACAACATTTCAATCTTCATATCTTTGCGTTTCGATACTCTCCAAAGACATTAGATTTTCCCAGATGGTGTTGTGCCATGGCTTTGACAGAGGACAACATAAATTTTAAGTATACAAGTTGCAGGTTGCACAGTGGCAAGACAGTAGGTGTTCTATAGTTCGAGGCGAGATGCCACACTCGCGTAAGTTTAGCGAAATTATGAAATACATATGAAAAGTGTACTTACGTTAATTCTTTTAAATGAGTATTTATAGTGGCAAGTGGAGGTTCGTATATTTCCATAACACCTTTGGCTAATAGTTGAACAGTTTTTATGTCTTCTGAGCGCGAAGATCTGCAATAAAAGTTATGACAAATGTAACTTTACAATTTGGACATGTCTAAAGTATGATAAGCAATAAACAGAATATTTAAAGTACCCTTCCATTATTCCACGTTCTTTATTGCAAAAACTCACTGAAAATTCTAAACTAAAATTACACTAAAAATAAAGAAATCTGCAGCCAACTGAACCATCAAGAAAACACTCAGTATTTATTTTCTTTTGTCAATGTCAGTCGCGTTAAGCACGCGTCACGTCACGCGTCTATTGTCAAATCAAATACATTAAACAAGCAAAGGCGAGAAATAACGTGATGGAAGGAAAATAATTTTGCTACATTCCCATAGCAAAATACGTAGAATAATTTTTACGCAGTCCTGTACAATCTTTGTTTTTATGAATTCGAAAAATTTTTCATAATAGTATAGTAATATAAAAAGTGAGTTTGATTTTATATTTTTATTAATTTATTGAAGTTAAAAAAAAATTTTGCTTGTGCGATACGTTGCGTAAAACTTATCAAATTTTTTTATGGCCGCGGATTCCTTGTTTTGACGTTCTTTCATCTTGTAATAAAGAGGGGATTTTCACACATTGCAAATTGGAATCGAGCGTATTAGCCGCCAAAAAGAATTTTATAATTAATTATCTACTTAAAGCTATCAATCTGGAAGTACTACAAGCAACTCGAGAGGACGCTAATATGACGTCCGTTGCCAGGAGAAGAGAACAAGATGATTCCGGCGAATACTCTGATGCATCTCAGGATGTTGAGAACTGTAACTCTGGAAACGTAAGTTTAACGTCCAAACGTCGTATTGCAATAGCTCATTAAGATAATGAACTTTCGTTTTGGCGCTAAAAGTGGTACGTTGGTCGGTACTTTCTCCCGCGCGCGATCGCGTGTCGGTATGCCCATTTCTTTTCGAAATATTGAGGTCATGGTTTGGACACTCACTGAAACGTTTCAAAGCCGTTGAGACCTTACATTAGATCGCCACGTCATTTAAATTGAATTCCTGGGTAGGGTTCTGTGAAAAATTCTTGATATGCAGTTGTTAAAAGTTGCTGGATGCTTACAGGATGCTGGTCAGCAGGAGAGTGACTATGACTCTCAAGGGAGTGACTCTGACCATTCCGAAAGGGATCCAGATAATCAGGTAAGATTTTCACTTCACACAAAGCACAAATTGTGTTAAATTATTAAATTTATGTTGGTACCTAGTTATAATAAACATCATAATTTTGTGTTACAAAGGTTAAATCTAGTCTATGTAAATATTTGTTTGTTTACATTCTTCATTAGATATTGGGCCATTCAACTGGCTAAGATCATGCAATATAACTACCTACCTGTGGTAATATCTTTATGCTATACTCTGACTACAAATAATAGACTTTCTCAAAAGTGGTGGAAATATGAGGAAATATTAGTAATGTGTCATGTCCAGTGTAGAACACTGAATTCAGTCTATTTATCAAATAATTCTTTGCACAATTGTTTAAAAAAAGTTATGACAAAATGTCTTCTGTGACCACAGTTTTTTTTTTGGTATTTTTAATTGATAGATAGATGAATTCTTGCACCATTTACAGAATCATAAGTTAAAACTCTAATCTTATCACATTTCTTCCTTGGGTGTAAAAAGAAAGAAGTTAACCAAAGAGAATCGATTTTCAATAAATGAAAATATTGTAATGTCCATAATTCCTATTGTATTAGAATACATCACTGTCATTCATATCACCTGATAGGTATTTGTATTTTAATTTATTCATGTGAATTGAGGTATTTCATTACATATGCATTTTATTTATGCAATGTTTACGATAGTGATGGCATTAAAGGTCAGTAAAATTGATAATCATTCTGCAATACATACAATTACTGCTATAATACAACAAAAGTACTCTTTATTTTAAATGTAAAGGGGATATTTTTTTTTGTAACTGTTTTGTGCTTTATGATTATAAAAAAGATGAAAAATGATTATAAAAAAGATGAAAAATCATCATCTCTAGTTTTGAACCACATTTGTAATGTGATTTCTATATATCACATTTGCACCAGTTTCAATTTAGACCACATGTCGAACAGCTGGGATTTAAAATACATAGATCCATGTTAGTCGTCAAAAATTTGTTTTCGGTGAAGGAAAACATCGTGAGGAAACCTGCACACTGGTTGACAGTTTTGTTCCCTAGTGTGTATGTGGCTATCTGCCACTAGATGGTGGTAAGTATTAGTAAAAATGCCTTTAGACGACTTGAATAAAATCTGACATCAGTGTTAACAATAACAGACTCGATATGATGATGATGAGTCTTCAAAGAGAAGCTAAGCATAAGCACCCTAGCCCAGGGTTGTTCCTACTTCTCAACACAGTTTTCGGTCTGCCTATTCCGCTTTCAAGGCTGAACTGCTGGACCAATCATGTATGCATGCAGTTGAAAACTGACATTTAAAAAGAGACTACTTTTGTTCAAAAGTCAACCCCCATATGACTATAATATGGGTTTAAAGTATTAAAGATAGGGAAAATATGGGCAAAAGCTAGTTATAAATTTGTTAAACAAGAAAAGTATCTTTGGGTTTCTGGCTGATTTACATCATAACTTTTAAATTAATTTGAAGTGATTGTTGCATAAAAGAAATGATTGTCTAATTCAATTTATATTGTCACCAAAATATTTTTATTGCTTTCTGGTACAATTAACTTAATAAATTGTATGTTCTTGATATCAGGAAAAACAATGTTGAGACTCACTTCAACTAACTGTATGCCAACTAAGCACTTAGCTGTAAACTTGTATAGTGTAAACAAAACAGTTCTTAAATAAAGGGGATTCCCAGAAGTAGATTTGGAACTTGATAAATCAATGTGAATGATTACATTGTTATTTGTTATCAACAAGTTTTAATCTTGACTTTGAAACAATATTGTGTCCAATGTGACCATGTTTAGTAGTCTTATAAAATTTTGTTGAAATGGTTTGTAATTGAATCTTAATAAATTACCTATAAATAATAGGACTTTTACCTTGATCAGGTAATTTTAAAAACCAATTAGAAAAGTATTTTTTAGTGTATAACTGAAGCGATGGAATTGTGATTGTCAACCCAAACTGAAACTTTCAGTATGCTATAATTTTTTTTTAATTAAAGAAAAAAAATATTTTTTGCTATGAGACCATTATCTAGGGTGAAAAATGATAAAAAGTTGAAAAAATGTAAAACTGTTAACCTGCAGTTTTTGAGAATTTGGTGCTTGCCTCTGAACCGAGAGGTCCCGGGTTCGATCCCCGGTCGGGTCATAGTATATGTATAAGTGTTACTTACAAATATGAGTCATAAATTTTTCATAGGTTACTTACATAAATAAATCATTCATTCATTCAAAGTGGAAAATGATCTTTTTCTGGTTGTTTATCGTTGTGTTAGTATCCCATAACACAAGTCTCGAACTTACTTTGGGGTTAGCTCAATCTGTGTGATTTGTCCTAGATGTCCTTAGTTTATTCAACAGTAGCGACGTAAAAGTCATGAAAACAGACCTAAAATGGCTGACGGTAATAATGATGTTTGCAGGAGTCGGAACGTCGCGTCGACGACGACGAGGATAGAAGCAATCCGCAGTATATCCCCAAGCGCGGGACCTTCTACGAACATGACGATCGAACTGCAGCCAGGTGAGGTTTCATCATCAACAGAATAGGCTAGTTGCCAATTTTTTGTTTTGATGTAGTCATCAAATAGTTTCGAATAGTTTGGAAGGCTCTTATATCGCGCGAATTTGAGATAAAATATAGCTTATAGCAATCTTGTATAATGTACCTTTCTAATGGTGAAATAATATTTGAAATCATATCAATAGTTTCGGAGATTACCCGCCTCAAACATACAAACGCTTACCTCTATAATAATAGTATAGACTTCAAATGAACCTATTTTCGACTAAAAGACGTAAAATACAACTGTTCCACAATCAGCTTTCACTATTGCGATAACGTTCACAGTCGAGCGCGCAGGACGTTAGCGCCACACGAATTCTTTATATAATAAATGGTCGCGTTTTATCATTTATTACAAGATTTTTTACTAAAAACACTTAACAATTAGATACACGAAGTTGTAGCCCTCGCCATATTAGTCTTTTTTAAATATTTTTATTTTACTTAATTATAATTTTGACGATCTCTCAACTCCCGGTTACATTCGGATCTGTGATGCCCAAAAGTCCAGGGTTTACGAAAAAAAAAAGATTTGGCTAAGATACAACCGGCCGCCTGTCTGACGACAACCCTCTTTGAGAATGCTCTTGTTGTCTATTAGCTGTTAAGCCTATTTGTCCCTTAGTCGCATCGAAAGACAACCATGGTGGACTGGTCCTATTCAAAACAGGTATACAAACACATCTTCTTCATATTAGTATTCCTCATAGCTGAGGGTAATTGTCATTATTTGGAATTAAACACACACAAAGTCTTTCTTGGCGCTATTAATGGAATGGTTTGCCATTGCCTTCTCCATAAACAAATATTGAATCGCTAATTGTAATATAATCGCACATACAGACAGTCTCAAAGGTAATTGCGGAAATGAAGAGAAACTTGCACGCTAGTAAGACAAAGGCCGTCTGTATTGGGCACCTCGAACCTCATCTATTAAAGCCGTCAAACAGCAGCGCTTGCGTTGTTGTGTTCTGGTTTGAATGGTGAGAGAGGCGGTGTGATTGTGGCAAAAGACCCTAGGACACAAAGTCATCCCAATATATGACACCCATGATGTTCCAGGCGTCTATAGGTTGCGGTGACCACGCGCTATCTGGTTTCTCCAAGCCTGTTCGAAGAAGCGGTGGTGGTGTAATGGTTAAGAACCCTGCCTGAGGATCGAAAGGTCCCAGGTTTGAATCCTACTAGTGCCACATGAGTTTGTATACCAATCTGACTCATGTATAGTGGTTTTCATAGACCATCATTTGCTTCCGGCGAAGGAAAAACATCGTGAGAAAACCTGCACACTTGTTGATTATTAACTTGTGTGTGAAATCGAGAAGGCAATTGCAAACCACTCCATGAATGATGCCAAGAAAGTTGTTACGTGTGTTTCATTCCATGTAGTGACCACGACCCTCTGTCATGAGGAATACGACTATGAAGAAGCTTGTTCGCCTGTTTGGTTGTATAAAAAAAAACAGCCAGTCTCAAGGTTACCGAAATCAAGAGAAACTTTGCACGCTAGTTCACTGTGACTTTAGTTTAGATTAGTTTAGACTGATTCACGCTTTAAAGCAATTATTTGATTCGTACCTCCTTATTCATTGTGAATTAAAGTAATATACATATGTACTGAGTATTTTAGGGACTCGAGTTTATGTATCCTTATCGATATTATCGAGTTTATGTATAATTAACCAAACAAAAAAAAACTTTTAATAAAAGATCGAATCGAAGATTGAAAAAAAAAAAAACTTTTAATAAAACCTTTTTAACTAGGGGGGTACCTTTTTTGTCTAAAAATATAATAGTATTTTCTGATAATTCGGGAATATAATAAAAGAATTCAAATTCAAAATTCTTTATTCAATTTAGGATGACATACATCACTTATTGACGTCAAAAAATTACTTAAACTAAGTCTACCGCCGACTTCCAAAGCGCAGGTGAAGAAGACGCGGCGCTACAAACTTCACCGCAGCCTTTTCTCCAAGGACGTCAATTAACAAATATAGTTCTTATACATATATATTAAAAATTATCTTACACATATATTAATTAATAAATTTAAATATAATAGTATTTTCAGGGAATCTAAGAAAAAACAAATAATAAATTTAGTACTTAGTATAGTGCGGGTGGCAACTATATTTTCAACCTTTGCTTAATATTACTTTATGTTTTACTATAATATTATGAGCGAAATCCAACACAGGCATAAAATTCCAATAAATGTAAGTAAGACTTTTTGATCCAATAACTATCTGTTCATTAATATTAACGTTATAACTTTTCAACAGTGGTGAAGAATCAGCTAATACCACATCAGAAACCGCTTCGGAGAAGAAAGAAGGGAGCGAGACGCCGGCAGAGCGCCGCAGGGCTCCGCGGAAGTCCGACATTATCAATAAATGGTCCCACGACAAATATAATGAAAACGAACAGGTGACATTGCTCAAATCATTTTGAGTCTTAGCGCCCGCGTCGTAAGTTACAAAATAAAAATAGCTATGAAGATATTTCGAACACAGTCTCGGTTTGATCTGAACTTTAGTCACAGAGGTGTAAAGTTCAAAATCTTACAATTTCGAACTTTCTAGAACAATTCTAGTGATTTGATTTTGAGTTTTAATTACAGTGTCATAAAGTTCAAATTATGAAAGGCGCCGGTCGACAGAATTATTAAACTGCTAAATATTTTCTTGCAGATGCCAAAATCCCGCGACGAACTGGTAGCCATATACGGCTACGACATCAGAAACGAAGATGCTCCACCCCACGCGCGCCGTAATAGGAGATATGGGTATGTTTACATTATCTCTCTCTTCATCTGTACCTTCCTCAGCCGTTAAGCGTCGGAGTCCGCTTACCTACCTTTTCATCTCCACTTCGCGCGGTCGTCGGTGCCCATTATTGTCAGACCATTGGCACGTATCATCATTGATATCAAGCCAACATTTCTTAGGTTTACCCCCTTCTGCCAGGGCCAGGCGGAGCGGCGTAGAAAGATATGTGTTCCCTATATAATTAGCCGGTCTACACAAGACGTGGCCGTACCAGCGCACGCGCAGTTTACTCCTGGAGTTTGTTATTTCACGGACATGAAGATTATCGCGAATGCGCGAGTATGTTTTCATTTTATGGTTTATATTTCATTATGATGGCGTGTGGTCACGCCCTAAATTAGGACCATTCCCATAATCTCCTGTATTGTGAGGCTTGGCAGTTGATAGGTAATAGTAAATTTTTTTAAGAAGATAGGTTCATTTCAGTTTAGGATGATATACATCGCAAGTGAAGAAGAAAAGGCGCTATAACCACACACCACAACAATATAAAGATCAGAGTTTAAATTTATAATTTAGCACCTCAGGTCCTTACTGATATTGATAAATGTTATTATAATTTTGAACGATTTTTTTAATGATAGACTCAGATGAAAATTTTGTTGATTTAGTTACTTTTATATATTCGATTTTGTTTTGTGACATGATAGCATGCTTTCCATTTAAATTTGCATACCCGTGGACGGTGAAACATGTAGGATTAAGTTTTTCTTTTAATATCACATCGTAAAAGAAAATGTAAACTCATATTTTTGCTAGTAAATAATATTTGTTTTATAAATGTTTTACGTCTACCCTCATTGGGAATGTTATTTTTGCCTATGAGCTGCCAAAGTTGTGTCCTTTATTTGCCTCGTGTGACATCCTAGGGAGGATTTGGATTGGTCCTATTCTAGGGCGGGGACCCTACGCCACTACAAGAACAAAATAACATCAGTATTTTAACGTTTTATTTCGTGATTTTTCTCGCATCTCAAAATGGAGGCAACGACATTGGCGGTTGGTGTAAACATTCAGAATTATTATGTTTTTTACGATTGCATGTTAGCGCGCGTGATTGGTTTCTCTTGCGCATTCTTTGTGCACCCAAAGCGATATTTATGTTAATATTCTGTGTCTGCGGCACGCTTTTGATTATAACTCATCACTGATTATTTTAAACTACATGCTGTAGTCAACCGCATGACAAGTCTTCTTTCTTACCGAGAATATTATTGCTAACACTGGAGTCAGGTTATATTTAAGTTGCCTAAAGGCATCTGACAGGATTTATATGACTTTATACCGACATCCATCTAATTTCCAGGGAGTAGGTTTGTTGTGTTTCTTGCAATTTATGCTTTTTAATGCTATCGAAACAATGTTTCGTGCATGAATCAGAAGTAGGCTGCGGTGACCACTTACCATCATGTCGGCCGTATGCCTGTTTGCCTGCTTGGTAGTATAAAATAAGTAGATATAAGCAAATGCATATATTTATTATTTCACTAGCGGCCCGTTACGGCTTTGCACGTGTAAAAACATAATAAATTATAGACCTAAACCTTCCTCAGGAATCACACTATCTATTGGTGAAAACCGCATGATAATCCATGCATCAATTTTTTAGTTTATCGCAAACAGACAGACAGACGGGGCAGTGGACTTTGTTTTATAATATGTAAGGATATTGTACTGTTATGTACACATAAGTATATGCCGCACGTATAGGATTGTATGTATATAATAGTGTGGATGACAAGGTCAGAAAATTACAGAAAATATTTTTAATCTAGGTAACAGATATAATTTAAGATCCTAGTGATAGATGAATAGACTGTAACAATGCAACTGGATCATTATACAAAGATTTAAAGTTGGTTGGCAAGTCCATTTAAAAAAAAAAACCCAAAAATTGTCATCAACATGTCACCCATCATGTACAAGTGCACATACAAACACGTATACGCAACGAATCTACAATTCTATACGTTAAACGCACATCTTAGCTAATGCGCTGCGGACTTTTTTTAATGTGTTGCGTAGTAGCCTTTATTAAATATATTTTCTCCACTTTTTCTGACTTCAGTGTTAGTTTTGCCATAGATGTTGTTATTTTACTAGTTTTAATTTATCGATATTTTTCTATAATTCCGCAGCCGTGGCCCCAACAAATACACACGTACATGGGAGGACGAGGAAGCGTACAGACGTCAGAATGCTGCGCAAGCGCAGCCTCGCAAGCCGCCCAACCCGGAGGACTTCCCCGAACTCAACGCTGCTAACAAGTTAGTGTCTCTCTCTCACTCACATAAGTTATTATCTCTCTCTCTGTCGTCAATCTCCCGAATGCCCACGTGAGAATGAGAGAGATCCTATCATAATGTCGAACTTGTGGCTTCTACCTTCAATCGATGGCTCATCTCCTCGCCTGTCCCGAGTGTCCAAACACCTGTACTCGGGTTGACTTGATGGCAGCTTCCGATAAAGCCGTCGAAGTGGCTCGGTTCTGGCAAGAATATATTTAGTTAGCACCCAATAGAGCGTTGATTTGCCATTGACACGCAAAGAAGAAGATGATAATGTCAAACTTGCATGACAAAAAAAATACATATAATTTCCGGTAAAAATCTGTGAATTGCAAGTTTGAATCCTACTCGCGTCACATGAGTTTGTATACCATCATCATCATATCGAGTGTGTTATTACTAACACTGGTGTCCGAGTTTATTCAAGTCGCCTAATGGCATCTGACAAGACTTTTACGACTACTTACCGCCATCTAGTGGCAGGTAGTCGCATACACACTAGTGAACTAAACTGTCCACCAGTGTGCTGGTTTCCTCACGATGTTTTCCTTCATCGGAAGCAAGTGGTGATCGATGAACAGAGAGATGAGTCAGATTGGTATATAAAGTCATATGGCACGAGTAGAGAGGATACGAACCTGAGACCTTTCGATCCACAGGCGGGCTTTTTAACCATTACACCACCACCACTTGTTTCCGGTGAAGGAAAACATCACGAGGAAACATGCACAACTGATTCATTATTAACTTGTATATGAAATGTAGAAGGCAATGGCAAACCACTCTAATAATATTGCCAAGAAATTTTCTGTGTGTTTCAAATTCAAATTCAAATTCAAATCATTTAATCAGAAATTAGACCTTCACAGGCACTTTTTCTCGTCAATCTTTATATTTATAGTTATTTCTCACAAGCTACAAACTACTGGCATTTCGGAACGACCACTGCTGAGAAGAAACGCCGAAAGAAACTCATTGTTTCAGTGTTGGTCCCTATCATGCCAGATCGGCTTACCCTTATTGTTTCTTACAATGTTTTTTTTCTTTCTAATAATATATAAAAGTACATAATGTACATAGTCAAAAGGTATATCAAAACAGGTTATGATATGATATGATATTCATTCCACGTAATGACCACGACCCTCAGCCATGTGGAATAGGACTATGAAGGATATAATTTCCAGTAAGCAGAAGCGCACCCCCCGGCCCCGCTCGAAGTCTCAGCCGGCGTCTAACGACGGCTCCGACGGCGGCTCCCAACAGTTGCGTCGGAACGCCTCCATCAAGACGCCCAAAGCTAAGACCGAACGACCCGATCGGAAGACTAATAACAGGTAAATCTTACTAAATATAAGAGCTATAAACTAAAAATAAAATTAAATGTTTTTATTTTAGTCAGACATATCGACAGACAGACAAAAACAAAAAAAAGCAGTGTTTAGCTAATGGATACAATATTTATTTAAAAAAGTTATTAGCAGTTATTTTGAAATTACACATAAGACACTTCGATTTTACGATGTACTGATATACGACGGTTCAGCTCAATGGCTGAGTTATGTGATGATGAGAGATTCAAAACTAAGTCTACGGCCGACTTCCAAAGCGCAGGTGAAGAAGAAGCGGCGCAACGCACTTCACCGCGGCCTTTTCTCCAAAGACGTCAATTAACAAGTGTAGGTCTTATATAGATTGTAAAATGTGAAAGTAAATGAAGTAAATGTGTCTGCATGTCACACTTTTATACCTAAATCTCTGAACATCATAAGAAGGACTACAAGCAACGTGCGTTTACAACACAACACGAGATAAATCAATACACACGCGGGCATTTATAACTACAAACTAGGCGATTTTACCGCACTCCCCTGAGTCTGAAACAGTTCAAAACAGAAACAAAGTGTCTCCTCTATTCTTCGGCGAATCGTTCGGCGCAGGGTTCTGTCGTTCAAACGACCGATGTCGATGCATTCTGTCGACGAAACGTTCGTAGACGAAGCAATTGTCGGAGAACAGTTTCAGATTACGTCCTCTTCGTCTCGTCCAATAAGTTCTCCCGTAAATTATCAGCACAGCACCCTTAAATAAATAAATATATTAGGACAAATCACACAGAGTTCGCCCCAAAGTAAGTTCGAGACTTGTGTTATGGGATACTAACTCAACGATACTATATTTTATAACAAATATATAGATAAACATCCAAGAACCGGGCCAATCAGAAAAAGATTATTTTCCATCATGAGCCGACCGGGGATCGAACCCGGGACCTCTTGGTTCAGTGGCAAGCACCTTACCACTGCGCCACCGAGGTCGTCATATCTAGTATCATAATGTACTATCACTGTGCCAGGGTGGTGAGTAATAACTCCAACAAGCCGTCGCCGAAGCAACCGCACCGAGAGAAGTTACCACCGATTGAAAACCTCACGATAACTGCTACAGTTTTCAATAATAGGTGAGTGACACTCGACAGGAATTTGATCGTGTTTGGTCGATAGACCATCCATAACACATTGTTTTATTTTTTCAAAGATATTTGTTTTTGAATCTTCCGTGCGGAACATTAATAACGTATTTAAAGTAAGTTATTTTTAGTAAAGTTATTTTTGTGGCATTTTCAATATTTTTGAAATATTTGATGCGAAGGAAAACAACCGACAATCCGGTTTAGAACAATTGTATGTCGATGTGCATCCTAAGTTCGCTTCGTTATATATATGTTTTTATTTGGAACAATAAGTAAAATTAGGAGTTAACCTACTGTGCCGACTCCACATGAATGAGAAAACGGTCAAAAACAAGATTATTATACCTATATATAATGTATATCTAATATTTGTTATAACTAGTGTTTATTGTTAGTCAAGGTCAAGGTCAGAGGAAGGTGAACTCGGTGGCGCAGCAGAGGCCCGTGCCCACCGAACTGAACAAACCCGCGCCCAGACCTCAGGTAAATACTTTATATTTGTATATTGTAGGATGCAGTCTCAAGGTCGCTAATCCTCCGCCAGTTATCCTGCTACTGCTATAAATGCAAAAATGTGACGTGTGGTGCCGCCTTAAAATAATACCACTTCATATCTTACAAGGTGACTAATGGACACATAGCCGCTGCAGCTGATAGGCAACAACGGCATTCCCACGCAGGATTGACGTCAGTCAAACGGCCAATTGTGAAATCACAGCCGTAACTTTAATATTTTAAGGTTTTTTTTACGCAGCTGGGAATGTGCGAAGATGAATGAGATTCATTATGGACTCTGTCCGAAATAAACAATCCTAAGTATTCCAAATATTATAAATGCGAAAGTTTATTATAAATGTGAAAGTCTTGAAAATTTCGCATACATATAGTTTGAAGTAAGGAGAAGGACATAGGGTCGCTTTTTATCCCGGAAAAATACTGTTACCGTTGCAAATTCACGCGGGCGTAGCTATTGATTTATAAATGAAACTGAGACGTGTTCTCGATTACGTCAACGGCCTCAACATACACCCTCAATAGACCGCAATTAAACATGTATAAAATATCCGCGTGTTAATAATTACATAGTATTAAGTTATTTTATTTAACATAATATTATTTACTGTACATTGTAAAATATAACTCGGGTCCTACGACAGATCTCAAAGAGAATGAAAATAATATATTTGTCTCTGTCGCTCTCATTTCGAATGTATAGCTTCATCTTGCTATCATAATGATGACTCAAGTTATGTATAAGTTGTATTTAACGAAATTGTTAATAACGTATGGATCTATTGTAAATACATAGTCTGCTTTATCATCGTTTTGATCCTCAACATTTGGCCGCTCATCATCATATCGAGTGTGTTATTGCTAACACTGGTGTCAGATTTTATTCAAGTCGCCTAAAGGCATCTGACATGACTTTTACGACTATTTACCGCCATCTAGTGGCAGGTAGTCGCATACACACTAGTGACATAAACTACGTCAACCAGTGTGCTGGTTTCCTCACGATGTTTTCCTTCACCGGAAGCAAGTGGTCGTCTATGAAAACTACTATATATGAGTCAGATTGGTATACAAACTCATATGGTATGAGTAGGATACGAACCTGAGACATTACGATCCACAGGCGGGCGTCTTAACCATTACACCACCAACGCTTTTTGCTGCTCGTACTATAATTACTATTATATTGCAGCAGCCCCAATCGCAGAGTAACACCAACAAGTCCCCTCCTCAAACAGCACAGCAGAAGCCTACAACACAGAATAACCAACAGCCAGCTTCAGGTAAGTACCATTTGATGTGTGGTTCCCGCCTTAGAATAGGATCACTCTGAACTATACTGGATGTCGTACGAGGCGACTAAGGAATTAGAACGACTGTGACAGATAGGCAATCTCAGAGGGTAGAAGTAAGTCAGTTGATCGGTCGTAAAATTATAGCCATATAAAGTGGAGGTAGTTAGGGGAGGCTTTTGCCCAGCAGTGGGACTTATATAGCTAGGAAAAAAAAATCTTTAAAATTTAAAGAATATTTAACTCAAACCCATCGGGCGTTTTTATTTTTTGAATATATTAGGACAAATCACACAGATTGAGCTAAGCACCCAAAGTAAGTTCGAGACTTGTGTTATGGGATACTAACTCAACGATACTCTATTTTATAACAAATACATATATAGATAAACATCCAAGACCCGGGCCATTCAGAAAAAGATCATTTTCCATCATGACCCGACCGGGGATCGAACCCGGGACCTCTCGGTTCAGAGGTAAGCACTTTACCACTTCGCCATCGAGGTCGTCGTGTGTGGCACTGGGTGTGACAGTCAGGAATGTAATTTGACGTCGTTTTTTTATTATTAATCTATTATTAAACCAGGACCGGAGCCCCGCGGAGGCAGCAAACGTTACAGCAGTCTCCGCCAGCGGCCGCTCGCCGAGACGTACTCCCCACAACAGCAACAACAGCAACAGCAACAACAACAGCAACAGCAGGTCCCAGCACAAACGCAACAAACACAACAGCCGCAGCAACAACAACAGATCAGATATAATGGTGAGAGTCGGCTATTTGGCTGGGTAAATTAAATGCATATAGATAGTTATATAACCAAATATGACACTCCTTTTCCCCTGAACAACAAACACAACAGCCGCAGCAACAACAACAGATCAGATATAATGGTGAGAGTCGGCTATTTGGCTGGGTAAATTAAATGCATATAGATAGTTATATAACCAAATATGACACTCCTTTTCCCCTGAACAACAAACACAACAGCCGCAGCAACAACAACAGATCAGATATAATGGTGAGAGTCGGCTATTTGGCTGGGTAAATTAAATGCATATAGATAGTTATATAACCAAATATGACACTCCTTTTCCCCTGAACAACAAACACAACAGCCGCAGCAACAACAACAGATCAGATATAATGGTGAGAATTGGCTATTTGGCTGGGTAAATTAAATGCATATAGGTAGTTATATAACCCAATATGACACTCCTTTTCCCCTGAACAACAAACACAACAGCCGCAGCAACAACAACAGATCAGATATAATGGTGAGAGTCGTCTATTTGGCTGGGTACATAAAGTGCTTATAGGTATTTAAATCCAAAGTAATATTAAGAACATATTTGTATATTTTTTTTGTTTGTAATGAGTAAACTCAAAAACTAGTGGACAGATTTTGATTAAATTTAGCTCAGAGATAGACGAAACCTTCTTAAGTAACATAGGCTAATTTTTTATGGTTTTACCTGAGCAAAATCGGTATGGATCTACGGTTTTGTATAAAGTGTGTTAAATAAAGTCAGTTATTTATTTATCTATTTTAATTCCAGAGTACCCGGCCAATTCCCAAAGCGGTTCACAACACCAGGGCAGCCCTGTGCCTCAGATGCACCCGCAACAGCTTTTACACCAGGTCAGTGTTGTCACTCTCTGTCACTCACTCTCACACTGTTATTCAAATTCAAAATTTTTGAAGTACTAGTTTCATTTTTGATGATAAGTTGAAGCAATGTCGAAATCGTGAAACTTGTTTTCGCATAATTTCGGAAATACATGATAATATGTCCTATAAGTTTTTGCATAACTTCGGAAATATATGCCCTGTAAGTTGGAAATTTTGAAGATAATGTTTGACTCGTAAAGAATACAATAATTCACTTTCAATGAGTCTAAAACTGACATACAAATAATTCGTAAATAACATAAAACGCCCTAAAAAGGATTTACACAAAATTTAAACTGTGCTTTGTTCTAATTTGCTATTTACACCTGAACATCGAGTCGATTCACGGTGAGACGCAGCTAACCAATCACAGTGCGCCGTTGTGACGCATCGACAACCGCACGGCAATTTGAAACAAATTGAAATTTTGTTGATGCCGCTGTGATTCTACAATGCTGCATGCCTGATGTCAACCCTCATTGGGAATAATATTACGATAACGGGCAAAAAAGGGGTTAGTCCAGCTAGTTGTACTATAACTTTAGATGGAACTACTTGAAAGTACAATGTAACCATTGATGCATATAAAATGAACGTTTTAATCCGAGAACATATAAAAAGTTAGAGTCGACGATTCCCTCTCTTCATAGTCGTATTCCTCATGGCTGAGGGTCGTGGTCATTACGTGGAATGAAACACACGTAACAACTTTCTTGGCATTATTAATGGGGTGGTTTGTCATTGCCTTCTCCATTTCGCACACCAGTTAATAATCAACCAGTGTTCAGGTTTCCTCACGATGTTTTCCTTCACCGGAAGCAAGTGGTGGTCGATAAAAACTACTATACATGAGCCAGACTGGTATACAAATTCATGTGGCACGAGTAGGATTCGAACCAGGGACCTTTCGATCCACAGACGGGCGTCTTAACCATTACACCACCACCGCTTCTACCCGCCTATTATAAATAAATAATTAATAATGCAAATTAATAATCTAAATTGCTGCTGCACTGGAGGGTTCGATTCCCGTTCACGTCAGGATATAAATTGATATTATTGGGAATAACACACAGGGAACTTTTTTCCCGAAACTGCCACGGGAGCGTAACCCCGGGTCGCAGCTGATTTATCTATGTATTATGTATGACGTATGGTCGGGAACTTTTTTCCCTACACTCCCACGGGTGCGAAGCCCCGGGGCGCAGCTAGTTTACCTATATAAGACGTAATGTCCCGGGCAGACGCGGTGCGCGGTGCCGCCGGCGCACGGCCCGTCGCCGCCGCTGCAGCACACGCAGGTACACATTATCATATCCTTACGTATTAAGAGGTACTCTTTGGAAATAAATACTTATAACGCATTCACTTACCAATCATTTATTTAACCAAGCTCCTACATAGTGGTGAACCCGACGTAATTGGTGTAATATAGTCCACTGCCGCGTTTGTCTGTCTGTCTGTTCGCGATGAACTTGAAAAACTGATTGGATTTTCATGCGGTTTTCGCCAATAGGCAGTGTGATTATTTAGGAAGGTTTAAGTTTATAATTTGTTATGTTTTTACACGTGCGAAGCTGGGACGGGTCATTAGTTGAAAATAATAATGAGATGGTGAAAAAAAATAATCTGGAATCGAACCCTGAGCCCCTGTAATTGACTGTGCTCTTACTGAGCTTTCGACCGAATTGTTTCATCTGATTTCGTGTTATGACGATGTATAGTATGTAGGTATCTACATTCTTTTTTGTTTTTTATACTTTTTTGTTTTGTGTACTCCACATTCTTTTTTGTTTTGTTTATACTGGTGAGATACATCCAGCCAGGGTCGCCATGTAAAACTGAAAGTTTCATTCAGACGATGGTTCGTATTATACTGTTTTATTCAATATATCACTTATATATGTTTCAGTAAAAACTTTTATCCGGTCATAACCACTTAATCTACCTCAGTCAAAAGTACTTTTGACCGATTTCGTCCGGATAGGAGTTTTGATTGCAACATATATACAGGGTTACTGGTATCAAACGCAAAACCTCCTAAACACTACTTGGGTACATCAAAACAAGCAACTTATTCTTCGATTTTTCGTTATTCGTCGTTTTTTTTTTGTTCATATAAAAATACAATCTAATTTGCGATTGTACACATCTTAACTCTATGTAATAGCCGAGCAACACGAGACAGTACAGCAGCGTTATGTAGCGGAATTGAACATAGAGTTAACGTTTTATAGAAACGACATTAAAACTAAAAAAAGGACATTGAACTTATATACATATTTTATTGCTATACTATTGTTTTAAATTAATGTATTATTTATTATTAATATTTGCGCGGCTGCGTGCTGGTTGGTTACAGTTGACTTAAGATCTTAAGTTAATTCTATTGTATTAGACAAAAGTCGTAGAACAAAAGATGTTAGTCTCTATATGTACCTTACGCGCCTTTGGAAGGTTATGCGTTAGGTACAAGTAACCCTGTATATTTATATTCGTTACATCTCCAGCAGGTGAGATTGGGGATACTGGAGCAACAGCAGTTGGTGTCCCACCCTCATCATCAACTCCACAACATACCACAACCACATGCCATGGGTAAGCTTAAGCTACTTTAGGTAAGCTACTGACTTCAAATTATATTTTTTTTTTTTTTTTTAATAATAATAATAATAATAAGCCCGCAGGGCAGCTTGTGGCGAGCTGTTGGGGAGTAGCGACCCCACGGACCTGAGTGCTCCCAGGGGAGGCCCCTGTTCCTCACCTCCGCCTTCCTTCCCCATGGTCGGAGTGGAAACCGAGAGGTAACAGGACCCCTACCTGTGGCTTGCCTTCATCGGCCGGCCAGAGTGGAGTCGCGAGAGCTATATGCTCGAAGGGTGGAAGTGTAAAATGTCATAACGCCGGGGGTGTCTGACTGGATCACCACGATTTCGCGCCCCGCAGACTCACCTCTCTACACCCTTAGCCGCCCACGTCAATGTTGCCCCTTTGTCGCCAATCACGGCGACTGATTTGAGGGGCCCATCTAGTGAGCGGCGAGTCACCACCTGCCACTGAATAGTCAGTTATCATGATTATGGCAGGTGACCGCACTCTTTGCAATAGCCCATTCTCAGTCCATCCAAATTTCATTCTATAGACCAGTACTTCTATCCATTATTCTGCAATAGTTCACACTCCCGCCGAGACCTGCTCATGGGCATATCATTTCATTGGTATATCCGGGAGTGGGTCTTGGCGGGAGACCTACACAACATCAAAATTCTCCAAAGGGCCTCTACGTGTTGGATCCATATCCCCACGCAAGCCTCTCAAAGGACCGGACTATGTGCCGTGAATCCCAAAAGGAGATACAAATAATAATAATAATAATAAAAAACGTTTATTTACTCTTCACAAAAAAAATGTCCTTACAAACTAATTAACACTTATTGGGATATACTTATATGATACTGACATTGTATTCTCGTGAAGAGCCTAGTTCCTGAAATTGGTCCCTAAGGACCTGTGCTACAGGTAACTAGGCCCCCGCCCTCGGCATACTTGATGTCGTGTATTGTTTCAATACGTGTTGTTTATTATAAACTAACAAGCTAAATAATCCTATTTTATTCCTAGGAGTATTTACATAGTATTTAAATGTATATAGGCTGTCAAGTTGTAGTTGAGTGTGTGAGAGGTGTTTATGGGTGTGTGAGTGTATTGTGGGTATTGTGTATGGTAGAAGGTATTATTTCGGTCGGAGATAGCATTTGAGTGGTGAGTAGATTTAGACGGTAAAATATAGGTATGGGGAGGTAGGTTAGTTGCAAAGTGAATTAAATTTTAGTTTAGATTTAGCTGATTGGATGAAGAAAAGTTTCTGTCTCATTGTAGTCCAGTTTTTTGAGGTAAGCTACTATAGCTTTTTTACAACTATATTTGTGAAGGGGGTATATGTTTATTAATTTATTTAGTTTATTATAGATGAATGGCCCTAGGTAGCAGAAAAAAGAGTTTGCAGTAGCGGTGTTGAGGGGGGGGATTTGGCAAACTGATGGTGTAGTCCGCCTACCTCTATACTTGTTCGGGTCATATGTGAGCTGGGAGTGTTGTCTGAGTGAAGTGTACAGTATGAAAGACTGTCTGACAGTAAGTACGTCCCAGTGTTTATATAACTCGACCGTCGGGTACCTAAAAGGGAGTCCCGCCGCTACTTTGAGAATGGCTCTTTGAGCTCTTTCAACTACTAGTAGGTTTGTTTGGGCGACCCCGCCCCAAGAGATGATGCAATAGTTTACAAGCGACTGGCACAGTGCGTTATAAACCATTTTCAAAACTTTTTTGTCCGAGATGTGTCGAAGTGATCTGAAGATGTAGATAAGTTTGCGTAGTCGGGTAGAGAGGGAATCTAAATGAGGTCTAAATGAGAGTGTTTGGTCTATAACGACTCCTAGATATTTAAGCTTATCCACTCTTTCGAGCTGTGGGCAGGTACAATTTTTGGTACTTTGGTTACACAAGTGTGCAGTTAGTGAAAGGGTGGTAATCGGAATTAGGTTAGATTTAAGCGCAAAGGTTATATATTTAGTTTTGTTAGTATTTAGCGTCAGTATGTTGGTGGTAAGCCACTTGCTAGTTAGTTGTAGACCCTTTTGAGCCGCTCGAAAAGTATCCTCCCATCTATCGCTACTAAAGAAGAGAGCGGTATCGTCAGCAAAGGTAATGGCTCTTCCATTTTCCATTTGAAGTCGGCACAGGCTATCAATGTATACCAAGAATAGGGTGGGAGAGACACAGCTGCCCTGTGGCACGCCACATGTGATGTCTGCTTCCTCACTCGTCCACTCTCCTATTTTGGTACGCTGTGTTCTGTGGGTTAGGAAATCTCTGAAAAGTGCAAGAACCACTCCTCTGACTCCTATATTTTCAAGTTTAATTAATAGTCGAGGGATGGAGACTGTATCAAATGCCTTTTTCAGGTCGAGGAATATGACTAGACATTTCTTCCTTTTATCTAACGAGGAAATAATAGAGTGTATCAGCTCTTGCACTGCATCGCTGGTAGACCTGCCTGCTCGAAAACCGTACTGACGTGAGGATAGGAGTTCGTTTTGCTCTAGAAATTTGACCAGACGGTTGTTCATGATACGCTCTAGGATCTTAGACAAAGTTGGTAGAATAGAGATTGGTCTATAGTTATCAATATTATTTTTGTCACCATTCTTATGGATCGGTTTGATAAGCGCTTTTTTAAAAGCCGTTGGAAAGATGCCCTTTTCTATTGCCAGGTTACAAATGTGGGTTATAGGTTTGACCAGTACAATAGCATACCTCTTTACTATCTGACTTGATATGTGATCTAGTCCAACCGCACATTTAGTTTTAAGACCAGTTATGATCTGTAGAACTTCTTCTTCCAAGACTGGGGCCATCATTAAACTGTGAGGTGGCGTAGGCGCCAGAGGGATGTCTGTGTTAGATGAGCAAGGCTCAGGGTCACTGGGAGGTATCTGGTCGGCTAGGTTCTTACCCACATTTGCTAGTACAGTATTTATGTTATTGACACTGCTAACTGGGCATTTTTCATTTACTAGGTTTGGTGAGTGATCCTGAGTGCTTTTAATGCCATTTATATCTTTTATTACTTTCCAGAGATGTTTAGTATTGTTTTTGGAGTCATTAATTTGTGATTTTTCGTAATTTCTTTTAACATTTTTTAATATTTGTGTACAGTAATTTCTATATCGTTTGTATGTTAGAGTAATAACGTCGTTTCCTGGATTCTTCTTGAATTTTTTATGTAGGTTGTCCCTATTTTTGATGCAGCGTAGTAATCCTTTTGTTATCCAAGGTTTGTAAATAGTGTTTCTTTTGGACTTTTTTATAGGTTTGGAGCATTTATCAATGACATCCTTGATTGTCTTTAAAAATACGTCGGTGGCTGTATTCGGGTCTGGGCTGTCCAGAACTGGGCTAAAGTCAAGTTGCTGGATTGATGGGTCTAGGACACTGTAATCAATTTTAAATATAGTTTTGTTTTGGAGGGGGAGAATTTGTTTTAGATTTAAGCTAAAGCAAACTGTATAGTGATCGGTTAATGTTGACTCCACAACGAGACAAGTTGCGTCCAATTTCGTTTTGGTAATCATATGGTCGTAGCATGTGCGCCCATGAGTGGGGACAGTATGGCAAGATAGCATTCCGTGTCTAGCTAGCATGTTTAGGTACTCGTTTTGGCGATTGTTAGAGCTATTTGGGACTAGATCTATATTAATATCTCCACAAAGAATAATATTTTGGAAATTTGATAATTTAGAGAGGGTATTATCCAGCGTGTTTAGAAAATTTGTGATATCTCTCTCGGCTGGTGGTCTATATATGCCTAAAATGCAAGTTGATTGGCTTAATTTAAGTGTTAGACAGTTTGCATCTATAATCTGGGGTTCTTCTATTTTTACATTGAGGGATTTTCTGTAGTAGATTATCACACCTTCGTTCTGTGTATTGTTTCGAGAAGTAGAGGCATATGCGTAATTTTCAAGTTCGTGTATATATTTGTTAGATGGGAGCCAACATTCTGATAAGATGATTATGTCCCACGGGATTTGGGAGTCTTGTAAAAGCGCTGTAAAGCCGTCCATATTGCAGCTACTGCTGCGAATATTTTGAGAAATTATATTCAACGTTCTATTGTTGTGTGTAATATTGTTTTTGATTTCGTCAATGTTGCATTCGACCACTTTTGCTAATTGTAAAGAGTCCAGATCCAAGCCAATTGATTCAATATTTTCCATTATTGTAATAGTTATGATGTTTTATTACAGTTGTCACGAAACTCATGTGACAACAATAGAAGTGAATGGATGAGTGAAAATAGTCTTGGATCCGGGTTACCTTTGTACCAACCGATTTAGTTATGTGTTGTGTATGTAAAGTGTGATTTTTTTGTGTTAAAATAGTGTATTTTATGTAGCAGTGTGTGTTATGCGATAGACAGCCGAGTAATACCATACTCCTATATAAATTAAAGAAAAAGTAATGCTTAGCGTACATATAATGAAGGTAATCATGCAATTTATAATAAAAGTTAACATGCAGCTCTATAATCGAACAGTTATACTGAGGCGGCCCTATTGACTGCGCCGAACATATCAAGAATTGTATTAAAAGGAATACAGGGGCATTAAGGACTAGTCACAGCATAGCTTGTAGATCAGATTCCTGCTTGATAGGAGTTGGTTTTCCTTCCTCTTCTTTTTTAACGTAAACAGTCCCGAACGCTGTCCAGGACGCTGCTAGTTTTTTATTCTTCACACCTTCTCTAGCTAGATAGTATAGGTATCTGTTTCTGGCTGTTAGGGACTCCGAGATGTATATTGTGCGACGTGGTCCGGGGAGGTTAAGCTGCTCCGTGTTGAGTGTAGGCTCATTTTGCTGCCTTTGTGCCCTATTGTATTTTTTGCAATTCGATATCAGGGACTCTTTTTGCAGTGTTGATGTGAGTGTCACCACGACGGTCTCCGATTTTGTCCTGTATATATTGTTAATCTCCGACTCTGATATCGGTCTTTCCATGCAAACCTTGTTCGAGATAGCTTTGATTTGCTTGATTAACAATTCTTTAGTTTCGTCCTTGAGCTTGGGTACATTACGAATTTCGAAAGTGGCGTTTTGGCTGTGTCTTTCTAACGCATCGATTCTGCTTTCCAGAGTAAATATCTTATTTTTATACATACTATTCTCGTGTTCAAGAGTATTGATTTTAGATAGCAGTTCTTCTTGTTTTAATGACATATTCGCCACTGTTTTTTGAATGTCTTGGTTTTGGTTCATGATTGTACTCATGTTGTTGCTTAGTGCTTCAAATTTGGCAACAAATAAAGTTGTAATCTCGGAGGAAGACATTATTTTGTCGTCTGTATAATCCTCAAATGAACGCTTGTGGCGTTTGGTTATATTAAAGTAAAGGTCATCTGTTTGTGAAGGTATTGGTGCATTAAGGGCAGAGTCCGAGTTGTAGTGGACGGTGCTTGGTTTGTTCGGGATTGGTAGAGTTTCCAATGCGAGCGGCGGCGGAGAGCGCTGGACGGACATTGCAATGCAATGTTCTAGGCCTAAATGAGCTGACGGCGAAGCGAATGTAAGAAGGCGTGGCCTGCGTAAGCGCAAGTGTGGGGTGTGGCCTGCGCGAGTTAGCAACTAGCGGGCTGGTACGTTATTGGTCAGTGGGCGTGGCGTAGCAGTGTGGCAGTGTGCGCGTGCGTGTGCGTTGTATACTTATCTTCTTCTCGCGCGTATGTCTCGTTCTCGCTTCGTTAGGTGCCTCTTCGTCTTGCTGTGCTCCTAGTACTCGATCTTTTTAAGCTCACTGTTTCCGTAGATAATTTTTAATATATAAGAAAAATCGAATTAAATTTGAGACAACCAAAAACACGTCCGCACTGTACGAGATCCGAGGGGGAAGGGGATCTATTCGTTGTGCAATACAAGATATTACAAACAAAATATATACCTAACTTTTATTTTATTTTTAGTATTTTTATTTCAGTAAATAAGGTACAATCACAGAAATCAGAACATGACATTTTACACAAATAAACTTGCATCAATTATTTCCATCCTGATATCCTATATAGGATTATACACAGCATTTTCTGTGTATAATCCTATATAGTATAGATAAGTACATGCAAACAAAAGAAGAATATAAATGGAAAAAAATATATATAAATAAATACCTAACTACCTAATGATAACAAATTATTTAAATAAACAAATGCGTAGAAGTATTCAGTTCGTTGTGCAACTGCTTTTTTAAATTTTAAGAAGCTATAACCAGTTTCCTCGTTCGTTCGTTCGTTTGTTTGTAATAACTTGCACGAAAATAAGAAATCAAAATTAATACAAGAAACACAGTAAGACTTATAAGTGACTTATACGTGTAAGTATTATAATGAAACATAATTTTCAGGTCAGTTACAACCAGCTCAAGGTTATGCTCCTCCAGCAATGTTGCCGGCGCAGTATATGCAGGTAATAGGCTAGTTGACAAATTTTTTAATTGGTAAATATTGGAAGGCCCTTATATTCAGGGACCGGACACGCCGTTCGTTTGCTTAATCCTTTGAAAAGCTTTCCCATATTCTTGTCTTACCTGTTCAATGGCTAATCCAATCCAATGACTATCCCATATGGTGAGGCTAACCCTTTCAAAGGATTTCCCATATGATATGGCTAACTCTTTCGAAGGGGTAACCCGTTCGTTATAGCGCTTATCCTGTTCGACTTTCCCCTTAAATGCCTGCGGGGGGAGAGGGGTGTAGTTTTCATCACAGCTCCGTGTGTGAAGAGCCTAAAAGACACGAAACGATACATTGAATCGTGTAAATAATAACGCACCGCTTTACCGCACGCGCTTAGTAGGTATTTGTTGTGCATTGCAATTTATTCAAATTAAGACCGTATGGCCTGAGCTTAAAGCATAAATTAGCCTGCTATCTGAACGGGTAACCCCTTCGTATGACTTACCTCAAAGAAAGGGTTTTGTAGGCGTTGATATAGCGCTTATCAAAGCAAGTTGAACGGGTTACAGCAACGAACGGCTTTCGAAAGTAAATCCATTCCAAAAACCCCTTCAAAACCTGTGAAAGGGATAGCGGTCCGGTCCCTGCATATATTTATTAGAAACACCAGTGAAAATATTACTGTGATAATGAAAACGCTTTCAAAAATATGACAATATACTAAACGACACGAACAAGTGACGTCACAACGTGCTAAAATTGTCGCGAAGAAAGATATGTTTGTTCGTCAGCTACATTAAATATTACGTTTATGGTGATGACTTCTTTAATAAAAGTTGTTACAAAATTTTTGTTTGTTACGATGGTCGAGTTTGTTTTTATAATTTCATACTTTTTGAAAATTGACTTGCCAACAAAGTTTAAATTATCTTTTATCCAGCTGCATTGTTATAGTCTATGAATTATCATAATGATCCTAAATATATCAATTTTACCTAGATTATACATATTTTTTACAATTATCGGACCTTGTCAACTACCCTATTATTATATGTTTTTGTAGATTTTCCGCTTAAGAAATAAATTTTAAAGTTACAGCACCCATTAGAGTATATTATGGGTCATTTTCTAGGGCGGGAACCACACGTCGTTTAAATCTTATATCCCGTCGATGTAGTGATTAGGTATAATTTGTATCTAATATTTTCTGTGTCACAGTTTTAGTTGTGACAGCAAAATCGGTCAGATTTTGGTTAAATTTTATATGTATATTCAGTAGGTCCCGAGAAAAGGAATAGAACAGGAATATAATATAATAAATGGGGAATGAAATATCATTCCATCTATGCAACTATAATATATTCGAAAGTCTGTAACGCTTTTGCAGCTAAATGGTTGAACTGATTTTGATAAAATTTTTCATTATTGGCATAGGTAGGTATTTTTATTTAATTTCTACCCACCCTCCATAGAACAGAAATAGGAGTTGCAAGTTTGCATGTCAGAAACAATACATTTTTAATATCAGCTAGTTGTGATTAAAACTTCAACTCGTGTTTGTCCCCCGCAGCCGCCTTCGCAGACTGGCAACACAGGCGTGCTGTGCAACCCCATGTTCCCGCAGCCCGCCGCCCCTTATCCTCACCCGCAGGTCTACCCGCACCATAATTACGTGAGTATTCGCCAAGGGAGCCGCGTACCCCACACGTCTACCTTCCGCCTCGCGTATCGTCACTTTTTTGCTACAAGAAAGAGCAATTAGGCAGACACCATACTGCTTTGTTTCCTCTTTGTTTACTACATACAATTTATTCAAGATTCATTTTGCTACATAGTATTAAATATATATTCTAAAACTTCCAACATCTATTTGGGAGATTACTAAATTTGATGTTAAAAAAATATTTCCCTTATTTTTTTAACATCAAATTTAGTAATTTAGACCATTACGTGGAAATGTGTATGGATTTTTATTAAAATCATAATTAATTATATTTATATAATGTTTTACTTAAAAGAGGAAGAAATAAAAGTAAATTGCGTAGCTCTGAAAGAGAAACAGCAGCTATTATTTCTCATATTTTAATCTAAATCTAAATCAAAAGGATAATATCACCTATCACTGTTCATTCACTGACATGAAGTTCTGTCATGTCATCAACAAAAACAAACCTTAAGCAAAAAGGATTTATTCTTACATCTATTATCGTGTATGATAATGAATAAATAAATAAAAAATATAATTTAAACAGGCGACACAAGCGGGCGGAGTTACATACTACAGTTGTGCGGAACAGGAACAGTTGCCTCGCGCTCAGAGACGCCCAACTGCGGCCATACCCATAGTGAGGCCGCACAATGATAGGTGAGCTTTATTGTTATAGGCATGAGGTTCATAATGCTTTATCTGTTGGAGTTCTATAGAGTTACGTACTACAGCACGATAGAGTTACATACTACAGCACGATGGTAGGTGAGCTTTATTGTTATAGGCATATGGTTCGTAATGCTTTGTCTGTTGGAGTTCTATAGACTTATATGCTACAGCACAATGATAGGTGAGCTTTATTGTTACGGTCATAAGGTATAAAATGATTTGTCATTTACTTTACTTTAACTTTTATTTAAAACTTGAATATGTGCACAGAACTAAAACGGTGGTCTCTATAAGCAAAGATATGTGAGCTTTATTGTTATAGGCATAAGGTTTTAAATGCTTTGTTTATTGGACTCGCGTACACTTAAGCCATGCGCCTTACTGCTGATTCCAATTGTGAGATCACACAATGATAGGTGAGCTTTATAAATATTATTTATAAGGCCTAAAATGCTTTGTCAATTCGAGTTCTATTGAGTTCTATCGAGTTTTCCACGGTTTGCGCCAAGAACGTCAGAATGCAAATATGACAGATTTACAAATCCTCAGGTATTAGTAATTTGTCACAAATGGTCAGAATAGTAAAAAGACAGATTAACAAAATGATAGATTTGCGATATGACAGATGAGTAAAATGACAGATTTTAATGTAAAGGCTAGAGTTACTTACGCATTATAGGACTTAAGTAATATTTGTATTATGTATTTTTTAAAAGGACGCCATCATTCCCCGTTTTAACTGTCGATTTCAGTTTTTAAAAATGTATGTTGATTTATCCTGACAAAGAATTTTGTTAATAATAAATATATTAGGACAAATCACACAGATTGAGCTAGTCCCAAAGTAAGTTCGAGACTTGTGTTATGTGACACTAACTCAACGATACTATATTTTATAACAAATACATATATAGATAAACATTCAAGACCCGGGCCAATCAGGAAAAGATCATTTTCTATCATGACCCGACCGGGGATCGAACCCGGGACCTCTCGGTTTTAGAGGCAAGCACTTTACCATTGCGCCACCGAGGTCGTCATTATTATATATATATAATATTAATACCAACTTTTTAAATTAATGTTGGTTTCTACAGGCAAACAAAGAATTTTTTATTATCATTTTTATTCTTATTTACAATCCTTATTATCATTTTAATTCGAGATTGACCTGTCAACCTGTGAATCTGTCATTATGGGAATCTGTATTTACGCCAATCTGTCATTATGCAACACCTGGCATTATGGGTTACTGACATTTTGCATTTCTGACGTTCTTCGCCCAAACCGTTTTTCCTTACGGTAAATAAATGTATTCTTAAAAAATACGCAATGTTTGTTTATTCGCAACGGCATCTGTGAATACAGACAGTGTGGAGCCTGCAACTTTATTGTCATAGCTATAAGGTATAATTTGAGTTATGATCCTAAGGCCCCAGGCGAGGAAGGGTTCTTGGGCAAATACATTTTTACTAATATTATACAATATGTATTGTTATTTCATGTTCTATCGAGGTACTTTAACTTTATTATTTTTTTAATAATAGTTTTATTTTCGTTTCAGGCCAGCGAATTCCTCTGAAAAGGACAATATTGATAGGATTGTCGAGAATATGTTCGTTAGAAAGCCCTGGCCGACCACACACGGCGCCGGTGAGTAGTATTTTTAACCCCCGACGCAAAAAGAGGGGTGTTATAAGTTTAACGTGTCTGTTTGTGTATAGACAGATACGGATACCCAAACGGATGAACCGATATTCGTTTAGTTTTTTTTTTTTGGTGTCATAGATAATTTTATCCCGAGTGCTCTTAGCCATGTCTCATGAAAATCAGTTCAGCCGTTCAGAAGTTGTAGCGAAATGAATATTGAAAGTCGGGTTTTTTTTTAATACAACTTGTATTTTAAGTTCAATATTTCAAAATAGAGGCCTTTGAAAGACAGAAATATGTTATTAAAATAATATTCGTAAATAGATACGCTAAACATTATATTGTGATGTCTCTGACATGCGGGTGGCGTGAGATTCATCGATTCTATTATGATTACACATGACAGTAAGTTAACTATATCTCGTGAAGACTTCGGTGTCGCAGTGGTAAAAGTGCTTGCCTCTGAACCCGGGACGGGTTCGATCCCCGGTCGGGTCATGATGGAAAATGATCTTTTTCTGATTGGCCTCGGTCTTGGACATTTATCTATGTATGTATTTGTTATAAAATATAAAATCGTTGAGTTAGTATCCCATAACACAAGTCTCGAGCTTACTTTGGGGCTAGCTCAATCTGTGTGATTTGTCCTAAAATATTTATTTTATTTTATTTTATTGTTTTTAATTAAAAATCAAACATTATATTGTCCGCAACAAGTTTCGTTGTCTTCATCAACAGCCAGAGTGTGAAGTCATTGTCTTATACGGAGCGCTCTAATTATTGCGACATTGTAAATATAACTTTTTTTACGTATCCGAGGTGTCACAGCCGATTATGAATGGAACATGCGATGAGAGAGAGATCATTTATTCCCTTACTCACCTTCACAACATATTTGACCTAATCCTTTTCCTTCCTTCCACAAGAGCTACTATGGGCACGGCTGTCGCTGCAAGCGTGGATCAAATCTCGCATGAACACATAGACCTCTAGCGCTTTATCGATGAGAAGATTATC
Organism: Plodia interpunctella; assembly: GCF_027563975.2. Classification (NCBI taxonomy): domain Eukaryota; kingdom Metazoa; phylum Arthropoda; class Insecta; order Lepidoptera; family Pyralidae; genus Plodia; species Plodia interpunctella. Next base: position 5,622,691 of record NC_071315.1, read on the forward strand.
ATTTCAGTTCTAGGAGAAGTTCCTTTTAAGTTTTACGTTTATGATTTTTTGTTAGTAATTTTGATTTGTGTATTTGTTACGGTCAAATTGGCTCTGGACCTGTGTTGGTGAAGTCACATCTACGGTTTAAAAAACAAGCAATTGACACAGCAATAGAAGCGTATCCACATGAGATATAACTATTCTATCAATTGGTCGTGTTGCGGTAGGCTGCCATTGTAAATAACACGATGTGGGATAAAATATTAGCATTCTGTCCCGTTACTTAAACGCGTTTCTCTTGTATGTGAGTGAAATAAAATATATGACAAGTATGCAGATTTCTCTGTCTACGTGTGGCGTAGACAACGATTATTGGCAATTCAACTGCCGCACTGAAAAATCTAACATTTAGAGTGTGTTAATTGCTAACACTGGTGTCAGATTTCATTCGTCGCCTAAAGGCATCTGACGTGACCGTTGATGAAGACGGTATGTGTGTGAAGATGAAACGGCAATAGCCTTGTTTTTCACTTTCCTGCCAGGTCCAGAGTTAATGTAGCTTTGTAGGTAGACTTGTTAGTAGAGTTTTCGCCTGCGTGTTGACGGGGTTGCGGGGGAATAGCGACAGGGGAGGGAGCAGTCTTTGTCTGTCTTTGAACAAATTTTTGTCTATCTCTCTCTCTCTCTCTCTCTCTCGTCAATTGCAATGTCTGACAAGATGCGTATGATTACGTGGCTATGTTGTTATAAATATAATGAACTTACATATGTAATGCTATGTTTGAAATTGAATTTGTCGTCTACCCCCCCGCCTCTGTACCCCGCGAGTGAGGACTCATTAGCCTATAGTTATTTGTAGTTAGGATTAGGGTGGAGACACACATGCAAGTAAAAATCACTGGCATGTGACTGTCATTAGCTACTGTTGTCCAGTGCAACGTGTTACGATAAAAAAAAAAGAACAGAATTTCAACATTTGTACAAAATAATTTAAGTAACGATGAATTGACATTGCAAGTATATAGTGATGTGACGGTAACTAGTATGCAAGTGTGCCAGCTACTGGGATGTGCATTTCCACATTTCCGTACTAGTCCTCAGTATGTAGTATATTAACTAGGTATTTTTTAAAACATCTCAATAGTCGTACGATTGTGACAATATCAGACAAAATCTCACGTAAAATTCAAGAAAATGAAAATCTGTCAAGAAAGTGAAGAAAATATACGAGTTATGATTATCTACACTATTATTATAAAAAGGTAAGCGTTTGTGAGTTTGTATGTTTGAGGCGGGTAATCTCGGGTAATAACTACCGAACCGATTTCAAAAATTATTTCATCATTAGATTGTTATAGGCTATATTTTATCGTAAAATTCCCACGGGAGCGAAGCCCCGGGCAACATCTAGTTATATTGTTACATGATTAACTGGGTGTTAATCAACCAATTGACCATTATATTTGGTATTGGAATGGCAAAAAAAATCATTTTCTTGACAGACTGCAGTTTTATTCATTCACACATAATCGTAATATTTTATGTTGGAATGTAGATAGGGGTTTCCGAATTGATATTACATTTATTACATTATAATATATTTGGGAAAATGTCGGGCATTACATACGAGGTGGAATTTCCCATCATTTCAACGCAAAAATATTTTTCTTTCACGCTTGTCTACTTCAAGTGTGTTGAAAACAGTTATATACCACACGCGTGCTTTGGTCATTAATTACTCTTTTTTATCTATCGCGCTTCGCTTCGCGTCACGCAAAAATCCCGCTTCGTACGTATACAATGGCGTTTACAAGTTTGTATCGCATTGTACTGTTTTATACACGTACCAATCTCGTTCGCAGATTCAAAAGAGAAGCCACAGACTGAAAATCGCAGTTCCCAAGAGCCACAGAGCAAAGAATCCTCACAACCCAACAGTCTAACGTCCAGCTCAATATCAACTGACTCGAAACCGTCCGAGATTAAAGAAGATGTAAAAACAGAAGAGCCAAAAGAAGTAGAACTAAAAGATACGACCGAAGAAAGCATATCAACGGACGCCTGACTGGTAAGGATAAAGTATTACGAGGCTTATCAAGCGAAATACTATAGCGGAAGGTAATTTTTTTATTAGGACGGTCACACAAAGTAAATTTTTTTAGGGCAACATTGTGTTGTACTATAGTCCGCGTAAATGGCGAAGGTAATTTCGGTTATTGACATTTAGGTACAGACTTAATATTTTAACTTTAGTGAGTGTACTCGCTAATGAATACTATTTATTGAATGTAGGTTTGAAACTTATGAAACATTGTTGAAATGTAAGGTTAAAAAGTTATGTGACAAATTCTTCTAAAAGGCTCATAATTTGAACGTTATGCCTCGCGGCTTAATCAATACAGTTTCCATTTTAGATAATATAAGTTTTTTTGAAAGCTGGTTCTTTATTTCCGAATGTTTCTCAGAATACGTAAACATGTAGTGATGATCTTATGACGTTAAAATTCCTTGATACGTATCATACTTGTCGAACAAAATAAATGCTAAGTTGTTGCATTTATTATGCTAATTTTTATATGCTAGATATATATATATATATATATATATATATATATATATATATATATTCGAAAATAAACCAATTTATTTATTTTATGTACTATGTCACTAACATTTATCTCTCCGTATCTAAAGTAGTAGAATAACGGTTATTAAGGCTTAATTAATTTTTCAATACATTTGGTCGAAACTTTACAACGCTTTTGTTTTATTTGAAGGTGTGTTGAAAAAGTTGTGCGACACAAGCGTTTGATACTCCGACTTATCATAGCGCTCGGCTTTACCTCGCGCGAAAATCTGACCTTTCGCGTAATATGACCAACATTTGCAAGTTTGTATCATAATGTACTATATTTATTCCTATAGGTTTATCGATCATGAAATCGTGAGTAGATACTTGATTTTCTGTGCGTTTTAGAAACGGACTATAAAAATAACATTAAGTTTAAAAAAAATCTTGACTATTTCACCGTGTGACCGTCCTCTCATATCGTGTTCTAAATTTAACTTTGGGCTGTGTTAATAATCTGGTAATCTGTTTAGGCTGATTTAAATAAAATATAATCATTTTCCGTATTGATTTTGAACCTTATTTCTTCGACATAACGACCTTAAAACTACCTGAGGTAAGAATCTTGCCTACAATATGAAAAAACTTAATAAATTCTAAATGTATATAAAATTATTATTTTACAGCCGTTTTAAACGGTTATTCAATGGGCTATTTTAGGTCACAAAATAAGCGACATCTTTTTTTCCAATCTTAGCCTGTCATGCATTTTAAATTAATATTTAAGTATCTCAAAATTTCCAAGAATCATATTCGTGATTGGTATTTAGCCCAATTAAGTAATTATACATCACAAAAATGTCGTAACATCGTGTTCTTTTGTGTTCATAAATGTATTTAATCGAGGTGCAAGTGTTAAATTGTAGTTATAACACCACCGTTTTAAGAAACCCGATTAAATTGATGTCTTTTTGTTGTAATGTACAGTTTCACTACAAATCATTGTGCAAAGTTAAACATATATGACATTTCACGAGAAAATTTACGTTATGCGGGTAAGCCTTAAGACTTAATTTTACTTGCTCATTTTTATTATACACTAGCGGACTATCCCGGCTTCGCTTGTGTAAAACGTAATAAATTATACACCAAAATCCAGTACAATAGTTTTTGAGTTTATCGCGAACAGACAGACTGACAGACGCGGCTGAGGACTTGTAAGGAGGCGCATAATACGTATTAAGCGACTGCCCTCCATAAGGTAACGTTTCTCGTGGAACGTTGTATTATTATCCACTTATAATGAAAAGTCACTGACAACAAGAAAATTCATCTTAAAGTTGGAGGGTAATGTGTTTGCTTGCATACCGCATATACGTTTGCCCATTATGATATAAAAAAAAAAACTTACCGCACCGCTTCCATCAGGTACGATGTCGTTAATTGAAAATTAGCTTTAATGCGTTCTCTGTAGACATACTTTACGTTGGCAAGACGATTTCAACAGTTCGCTAATTTGTTGTCAATTTAAAGTGTGTCTACTTAGGACGCCTTAAAGCTCATTTTCCATTAACGCCGTCGTAACTGGTGGGAGCAGTGTGGTGTAAGTGTTCATTTATGTGCATCCCGCTTAGTATGAGGATCTTAATGTTCGGTTTCCATTTAAATCAGCTTTTATAGATATTTAAAATAAAGTTTCATAAAAATATCTTAAGGGGCCTTCACCGCTTCATTTCCATCTGGCTGTATACGTGGCTATGTTACGTTGATATACGTCGCTGCACTGCAGTTGTGGCAAACAATACTACGTTGTTCCGTTGACGGAGTGCAGCGCGACGGAACAGTTGGGCCGCGCTTTTATCTGTTTTTTTTTTTTCAAAATTACATTTTATTTTGAGATATTAGAGTTCACTTCTTTAGAAAAATTACTTTAGGTAATGACTTTCAAGATTATTTTCTTTTTTGATTTACATGAATTATGATAAATATATTTAAAAGTGAGATCTCAAAAATAAATTGATGAAAAACATTGATTTCAAATTCCATTTTGTTCAGTAGTCTAAATATCCGCTCCTTAGCCCAATGAGAATCAAGTGTGGGAGTGAGACAACGATAATGTGAGCAGACGTATAATGGAATTGAGAATGGCAAAAAAACAATCCAACATTACAGAATTTTACTTGAAAAGTGCGCTTACATAAATTAATCGATTGTATGGAACATGTTACATGAGCTATTACTACGTTGTTTTCGATTTAAAAACTGTAAAATTTAACTTTAATGTATGTTTGTGCGATATGATATTAAAAGCTTAGGTGTAAATTGTGTAAAAGGGCTAATTGAAGGATTTAAAATATTTTTTTTTTATCATGAGTGAAAAATTTTGTGAGCTTTGCGAAATGGCAATAATTATTAAATTTAATATATATGTTACAGCGAAACCCCGAAATACAACTACACGTATTTTTAGCCGCCTAGATCTAGGTGTCTCAGTTGGCTAGATCTAGGTTTAGTCTTTATTATCTTGGCTAAACCTAGTTTTAGCTCCACTTCGGGGTTAAGCCGGAATATATATACAATCTGAGGTCAACTTGATTTTCTGAACCAGATTTCTGAATACATTTTATGTAGCATATAAAATAAAGACTTCAATGTAAATCATTGCAGCCGGTCGCGCATCTCTTGTTGCCCTGCCTGGATTTTTATGCCGTTGTAATAGAGTAGAATTTGCAATGAATTCGACCGAGTCGATGTGCTGTTGACTGTATTCAATAAAAAATATATTGTGAAAGTTAATTGTGGCCCTTGAGATTGTTAAACTTGTTATAAAATCTCTGTACGTCCGAGTTCAATCGTTATTTAAATATTTTAAATAAATTGAAGGTACTTTTATTTTTGACGATATTATCAGATTTTGAATTTGTTTCCAAATTTTCTTGTATGGTAACTTACTTGCTTAGGTTGAAATTGAGCAAATAATCGTCAAAGGCAAAGAAAACTATATACGCGGTTAGCGTAGCCACATGAGATAGAACTATTCAATACACCTATAGCAGGTTGCAGTAGGCTGACTTGGTAAAAAACACGTCTCCTCGTGTCGCGTCGCGTTTATTTTCCGAGTTATTTCAACGAACGTTTAAACCGCCGCGACATCACTATCATTAATGCCCGTTAATTTTCTCGGGGAAGGAGTCTTTTCCAAAATATAACATTAATAAAATCACCCCAGTACAGATTAATTATTTTATAAAATATGAGAAAAATAGATTCATATCTTTGTTAAAATTTTAAAAATTATAATTTTTCGCAGCGGCTGTTTAAACGCTCGTAGAAATCATCCGAGCAAAATAAACTATAGTTCTACATCGTAATGCTATAGTGACGCGCGTCGCTTCTACTTCTTCTATGTGTACATAGAGCCATCGAAATCACACGAAGGATATTCAGCGGCCATCTTGGTCTCCTTTCGTTGTAAGATTACACCAGTCTTAAATGAGACAGAAATATTTTCGCTTTCGTTCGTTTGCTCTGTTTGGACGTAGTATTATCAATTTGTTTGAAAATAAAAGTGTCACATCTAACTTATGTGTTGAATACGAGACGAAGTGGAGAAGTGTTATGACGTATGTATACTGCTTCCAATGTATATAACTTAAAATATTTTGAAAGTTGTCAACTTTTGGTTTTGTGAAAAAAAATATGCTAGGAATATGTGCAAAGATTCTCGTTTGTTAGAAAGAGCTATGATATATGGATCCTTATATATAAATGTATCAAGATAATAATAATAATAAAAAACTTTTTCGCTTTTGCTAACAGAATTACATCATACTTTTATGATGAAGACCTTTGTTTTAGTTGCAAAATGTCTCTTTCTGCAAACATGTTTCTCAGTCATAAAATGTATTTTTCTCGTAACGTCCTAACGTAGAACAAAATCTATGATTTAAAATTAGCAATAAATTATTTTTCTTTAAAAGTCGTAAACTTTATTCTAATTCCTGTTTCGATATTTTGCGAAGGCGACATTAGGAAAAAGATACATTATATGACTAAGAAACATTTTGCGAAAAATGGGCATTATACGACTGAGCCCATAACGTCTTTTTCGCAAAATGTTTCTACGAACTAATTGAATTCATATTTTAACACTTTCGTTAACAGATGTTAACGAAAGTGTTAAAATGTCAATTCAATTAAAAAAGAATAACAAAACACGTCTTCCTAGTTCTATTTTGTAAATGACTGTCTTAATTCAAGATTTAATTTTTCGTTGCGATTACTATGGTCTCGACTTTTACCCCAAAAGTATGATGATAAGAATGTAATATGTGTGTTTATGGAGCCTATTTTTTTTTGCACATTTTGACGAAGGGGAAAAATCATAATCCTCTTTTTCGCTTCGCTCTTGACGGCTATAAGGTCACACTCGAAAATAATTTTCTTTCTTATCATATTTTATATGCATTTACAGGACTTGATTGCTCGAGATAATACATGACACATACAAAAAATATTCGGTATCATGTTATAATTAACTGGTCCTTAATGGTATCTAATTATTTTGCCAGTATAGGTACGTGTATTGCAATAGTTTATGTTCTTGATATCCAAACAAAATTTAAAATAGTTTTTTCAAGTGACTTTTTAATCTGCAAATAGGTACATAATAAAAAAATAGTCTTGAACAAAATAGGCACCATAAACAAAAAGAAATAATAAACTTTATTTTCGTAAAGTTTCTTTAAAAAATGCAAGCATAACTTGCTAAAATGGTTTTATAAAATCTATAAACCAATGGTTTTATAACTAGTCCTTTTTATAAGTATCGTGGACCCCATATGGGATCATATTTTTAAATAGATATGTTGTTTAAATCACTCAATTATTACTACTGGCAATAAACACTTGAGTTAAAAGGGTATTTTATATAAAAAAATATATGAAAAAAGAAAAAAAAAACATAATGCTTTTGTAACTAAGTTGGTTATTTATTAAATAAGTAAATCTTCGAAAACTCGAACTTTTTGTTTTATTTACTACCGTTTTACCATTCCTTTTGTGTAAATATTTAAATACATAAAAAATACGAATGGTATCACAGAGAAATATATTTATTAATTCAAATCTTAAACTTATATATTTACACATCTTACGAAGTAAACTAAAATTAATTAAGTAACATGTAACATTCGAGTTTTAAAAAAAAGATAATTTGAAAAATGGAGCCATACATTTTTCAGAAAATGGTTAAAAAAATGAAGTACTATTTAAAGGAAAATTGGATTTTAAAGTCCCATCTTTCAATTAAAATTAAAAAGAAACCCTTTTGGAATTAATTAAACCTTTATACGGCAATGGTTTATATATTGCTACTCGAAATTGGACCTTATTGTGCTTGTGATAAGGTTAACGGCAAATATTATTTCACAGGCTTTTAAAAGGGTTGTAAGAGTTCATTACGTTGTTCGCTCTCGTAAGTTAACTGTTACGTTTCTTAAAGTCAGTGTATCATTATAAAAATACGGTTAAATAAACTCTGGTAACTTTTGTAACGTATTGTTGACATCGCCTTTGTAAAAATAAAGGTCCAACTTTGTTTAAATAATTGCGATTTCTCGAGCATTGTTTTTTTATGTACCTAGTTACTTAAAAGGGTCCTCCACAGAATGTAATGTTCTCGTATCTCGTGTGGGGTGAGGTTGCCGACCCTTCAAGAAGTTATAGAGTCGTTTCTTAAACGTTCTAATGTCGCATAAAATCGGGAATATCGCCGCAACAAAATAAAGTAATTTTAAGAGATACCATCAATCTAACTACATAGTTAATAAGTAAGAAATTATTTTATAACTAACAATTAATAATAAATTAAATGTTGGTGTTTGAAATACGCAGTGAATTTTTCGAGAGCAAATTATATATTGGATTAATTTCAGATGTTTTAAATTTATAATAGTTTTTAATGAAAGATAAATTTAAAATTATTATATTAGCACTCAATCGTCAATCTACAAAAATATAATTTAATATCACATTGGTCAAAGCAAACCGACGCCATTTTGTTCACCACGTCTGTCGGCCATTTTGAATATCACGCGTTTTCAATTTTATTCTCTACACCTTTTTTACTTCTATTCCTGCCATCCAAGTCTGCATAGATGTCTTCAAGTGTTCTCATTTTTGTTTCTGGGACGCAGAATATTAAATAGAATACGTTTGAGAGGCATACGATGCTGAAGAGCCAGAATGTGGAGTGGTAACCTATCCAGTCTATGAGTGGGGCAAATATCTTCAGTAATGCAAAGTCGGTGCCAAGTGATATGGCCATGATGAGGGTCGCGACTGTGCCTCTTAGCTGTTGAAGAAAAACTCACTTGAAAACAGTAAGTAAATTTTTTAAATTGCTATTCTTGTTCTACTGTTGGGCAAAGGCAAAAGCCTCCCTTAACTTTTTCGTAATCCATACTAATGTTAGTTTGTCTGTCTGTTCCGATTTTACGGCTAAATCTCTACCGATTTTGATGAAATTTGGCATCCATTAAAGACCCTTGTTCAAACGTAGGGTACTTTAAAAAAAAAACAACTCTCATGTCATCTCTAACGAAGTGTGAAAATACACACGGGCGTATAAAAAGCTAGTGAAAAATAAAAAGGCGGGAAAATTTACAAAAAAATATAATAAAAAACCGCTGTTGTCTCGCGGTTCCAGTTTAGAATTCTATTCACTTTTACATGAATTTGTTAACACTGACAGACTGTTTATGTTAAGCTTAATGTGTATGTGATAGTAATTAGTCATAAGACTGCGATTTTAATATAATTCGACACGTACAAGGACTAACTAGGAGTATATAATTACCTGAAAACTGAACATCTCAGTCATTATGACAAATGGCAGCGGCTGTAGTCCAGACGCGTCTGCGAATATGCACACACACAGTGCCACGATTGGCACCCAGCCAGGCATGTACACTGACACACTTTGCAAGTAGAACCACACTCCTAGCAGGCACATACTGAAGCCGGCTAACACGCTGGTCACTGCCAGTAGAGGCTGGAAGGAAATTGTGAAGTTGTTATTTCGAATAATATAATAAATATTTGTATTTTTTTGACGACCTCGGTGGCGAGTGGTAAAGTGCTTGCCTCTGAACGGAGAGGTCCCGGGTTGGATCCCCGGTCGGGTCATGATGGAAAATGATACTTTCCTGATTGGCCCGGGTCTTGGATGTTTATCTATATATGTAATTATATATTATAAAATATAGTATCATTGAGTTAGTATCCCATAACACAAGTCTAGACTAGAACTTACTTTGGGGCTATCTAGCTAGCTGTGATTTGTCATAATATATTTATTTATTTTTGTTCGTAATGAATGAACTTAAAAACTACTGGGCCTATTATGATGAAATTTGGCACAGAGATAGACGAACTATTCAGGAGTGACATAGGTAGGGTTTTTTCATTAATGGTTTTAACCGAGCGAAGTCGGGGCGGGCTGCTAGTTAACAATAAATTCCTGTCCATAGTCGAGTGAATTTTCAGTCTTTCATCTTATTTGACCGTACGGAAAATACCCTATTGTTCACTTAAGCAAATTGGTGTCATTGTATTGAGGTTAAGTAAATGGGTAAGTGGCAGTTACATGTTATAGTTAAAGACGTCTCCAACCTGATTGTTGCTAAGATATCACGTATAATTACTGATAATACACGGTTCTTCCGCGGGCGTTAGTGACGATGCATTTTTGTGTGGAAAAATTCACAAGTGCCTCTTGTAGTTTGGTGTATTATTGTAGGTACTTTTTGAGAGACTAGATACTTCTTCATAGTCGTATTCCTAATGACTGATAGTCGCCGTTATTATACGTGGTATGAGACACACACAACAACTTTCTTGGCACTATTAATGGAGTGGTTTGCCATTGGCTTTTTAAAAATCGGTTCGGTAGTTTCGTAGATTAGAAAGATACAAACTCACAACCGCTTACCTTTTTATAATAATAGTATATATAGCAGACCATGGATTTCGCAATGACAGTAATTTAATTTGGTATTTCTCGATGTGAGAACCTCTAAAAAGCGCAAAAATAAAAAAGAACGCAATATATCTCACCTTTCTTCCCGCTCTATCAACAAGCTGACACGCCAAAAACGACCCAAAAATCTGGACGGCAGCGAGCAAAATCGATTGCTTATTAGGCGACAGTCCAATACTGGTGTCTTCATTATTTGACGCCTTCTTGAAGATCTGACTGGCATAGACAAGCACAGCTATACAGCCGCAAAACTCTCTGGTTAGATTCACTATAAGAGCGACCCAGAATGCTTTCACTGCTGTCTTGTCGGCAACTGAAAAAAAAATTGTTTTTCAGGGATTTGGGTTTCACCTATAACCGCAGACAAATATCTGTGATCATAAGTACTTTATTAGACAGTGAAGTGAAGAAGGGAATGGAAAATCATTAATATTGCCCAGGAAGTTGTTGTGTGTGTTACATTCCACATAATGGTCACGACCCTTAGGCTCAGCCAAGAAATTATCTCTCTCTCTCTCTTAAGAGCGCATTCCCAGTGTGTATACCATTCTGACTCATATTTAGTAGTTTTCATAGACCACCACTTGCTTTCGCTGAAGGAAAACATCGTGAGGAAACCAGCACACTGGTGGATAGTTTACTTTAATCTATAGTCGTTAAAGTCATGTCAGATGGCTTTAGGCGACTAGAATAAAATCTGACACCGGTGTTAACACACTCGATATGATGATTCCCAGATTCGTCTGCATTCATAAAGCTATGGAGTCTAGGATCACAATTTATTCTGTCAAGCTATTGTACTTTTTTGGTGAATAAAGTTATGACTATTATTATTCTTCCCTTCACACGATCTTCGTCTTCGAAGTTTTGATAACTATTATTTATCTATCCATTAAGTATGAAAATACTTAGTAGACTTGTACCTACCTATACTGCTAGGTTCCCTATTTTTATGTCATAATTTTACATGGCATACTTTTACTATGGCATAATGATTTTTAAGCATAACTTTCTTACGCATAATGGTTTACGCATAACAATTTGAACCATAACTAACCTAACCTAAAAGTTAATTTTACGCATAATGGTTTACGCATAACAATTTGAACCATAACCAACCGAACCTAAAAGTTAATTATGCCACATTTACCCGTATGCCAAAAATCAGTTATGCCTTAGACGTATTATGCCAAAATTGTTATGCCAAAGAACAATAGGACAAAATTGTTTATGCTATAAAAATTGGTCCCATACTACTCGTAACTACGAATACTATACTTTACTGTTGTTTAAATTGCCATCAATAAAGCTTTCTATGCCGTCTCTACAATCGATTATGACTCACAACAAGAGGAAAACATATTTATTGACAGAATTAAACCCGTCCTTGATATCTGCCCTGCACATTACTCTCAATTCATCAATAATTGTGTTCTGAAGTTTGCATAGTGTCAAAAGCTCAGAAGTTAAGTGTACTTATAAAGGAGTCATATTAATTGACCTAAGTGTTTTTTTTTTTCATTGGAGCTAATAATTTTTATTGTATGGCTATGATAGCTTCCTAGTAAATAGTTTGGTAAACATTGTGTGCGTCATCTAGTATGTACTATATGTATATACATATATTTGGTCGTTATTAACTTTTGTCTAGTCAGCCTAGTTCAAGCGTGTGATTCTAAAGTTGTGTAGGTAAGTACAAAACACAGACTACCCGTAATTCGATTAGTCTCAGACATCAGCCTAACCAGTTTCAGCTAACGCACCAATTGTGCGATTTATTCATATCACTCTAAGATTTCCTGCTAGATTTACTAACACCATACATACGTCTCTATTAATAGTATAGTAAAACGATACTGAAATCAGAACTATTTACCCGGTCCCATAAATTGGTCTACTATTGAAATATTCTTTTCCATTGTCCATCAATTGACATCCATAGTTGGTTCAGCGTCTTATCGTCAAGATGATAAAATGATCAAAGTTACAAAGTGACATACATATGAACTTGAGATCTTTCGACCACACTATAGGTAAATAATTTGACATTTGGTAAATTTCATAAAAGTAAAACTTTACTAGGATACTTACTTAATTGGCAGTCGCGCGCCAAGCGGTCATTGACACGATATGCCGCGCGACGTTCGCTGTATACTGATTAATTTATATTGAATGAAATTTTTTATTATTTTTCCCAGTCAAATTTTTACTTTCAAGTTACTTTAATTAGGGTATATGCATACTTAACGAATGTCGGAGGTAGTGTTACATTACACCCTGAATAAAGGATGACCCCATAGATAAAAGAAATGGGTGACCCGCTTGCATCATACCTAGTAGTTTGTAGCTTTGGTAAATATAATTTAATTTAGAATATGACGTGAAAAAGTGCCTGTGAAGGCCTAATTACTGAATAAATGATTTGATTTTGATTCATTAAAATATATACTTATTCATAACTTACAAAGCAATTTGGGTGAGAACTTAGGGTCACATGTAGTCTGTTCTATGATCAGCCTGTCCATTTCCTCCTTGATCTGAACATCGTCTGGTGGTAAGGAGCGCAGCCAGCTCAGCACCTTTGCCGTTTCCTGAGACAAGAATCTCCTATTAGTTTTAATATGTTCAGTTGTAATTAGTTTAAAAAACAAAATCACATACTCATGGTTGGAAGTACCTACTTACCCTATTTAGGAAGTTTATTAAGAAAATAGACTTTTGCTGACACTTTTTTACGTAAAATGTATGCTAGAATAGCTGCGCCCCGGGGCTTCGCTCCCGTGGGAATTTCGGGGTAAAAAGTACCCTATGTGTTATTCCAGGTTATATTCTACCCTTGTACCAAATTTCATAACAATCCCTTTATTAGATTTTGCGTGAAAGAATAACAAACATCCTCAAAAACTTTTGCATTTATAATATTAGTATAAACTCTTTAAAAAATATATTAATTTTTTATTATCAAAAAGCTACAAGCTACTAGCATTTCGGTGTGACTGACACTGCTGAGAAAAAATATCAACACAAACTTTTTTTGTGTATATACTTGACTACATGGTTTGTACCTATTGCTTCTTCATTGATCTCAACTTCATCATAATTGTCTTGAGTGACATAGGGTCCCTTTGATCCCTTTATTCCCACGGGAGGGAAGCTCCTCGATGCCACTAGTTAGTGCTAAACTGGAGTAAAATATAAATAAATTAAAATGGCTATCTACCTCATTCTTTCCGCACTTGATCAAATATGATGGCGTCTCAGGCAGTCTGAGCAAAATACAGAAGTGGACGAGAGGAATGGCCAATAGTATCCACAGCACCGTGTGGAAGGGTAGCTGGTCTCCCAGTATGAACACCAATAGGTTTCCCACTGTCTGTAATAAGAAAATAACATTATTTTACAAGCTTCTATCTATACTACTCGTATTATTATAAAAAGGTGAGCGTTTGTGAGTTTGTATGTTTAAGGCTCTGTGGGTACAAAGCGTTTGAATATAGGGGGGTAATCTTCGAAAGTACCGAACCGATTTCAAAAATTCTATCACCATTACAAAGGTACATTAACCAAGATTGTTATAGGCCATATTTTATCTTCAAATCTCCACGGGAGCGAAGCCCCGGGCAACATCTAGTGTTAAATAAAACCTGCGCTTTGTGTCCAGTGTCTTGACAACCATTGAACGGTTTTAGATGCCACTGTGTTTGTAATTCTGTATTTTTGTTATGTATTTTTGTATAAATAAAATCCATACTATCCATACTAAATGTATCGTCTGTCTGTCTATCTGTCTATTCCGTTTTTACAGCAGACTATTTCATTTTCATCTGTCCAAATTTGTTTTTACTTATTTATAAATTAAATAAATAAGCTTTTATCGTTCATAGTTTGAGGTTATTAGGTAATCAGAATGTCTGTTAGCTTTGATAATTTTAATTAATTTTATAATTGAGGAAATATCGATTTAAAATGTGTCTCTGATGAGATGACTGGCGGAACTCGGCGATGACTAGGTAACAAGCATTTTACAAAAATGTCATTTCTGCCGTCTTGTTGTCGTGAAAGAAATTTTTGTTGCATAACATTCAACGTGTTATAAAAAAAGCATGTTCGTGCTGATAACCGTGGAGGAGCTCCCTCGTCTGGTGACGATCCCGAGTGCACCATAAGGTCAAGTTATTATAATAATGCATTGAAATGGAAAAAAAAATCTGTAGGACAAGCGGAAGTAAGTAGGTGAAATTCTTGCAAGATTAGTTACAGACAGACAAACATTCAATAAAATCTTGTAGAAAGAGATTGAAAATAAATACAGGATAGGACACTGTGTTCCTTAGCGCTTTGGTTAAGGAAGCATTTAAAGTAAACTTGACAGTTTTGTGTTTGAAGCGGAGATTAGAATTTCCGACCCAATAAGGAAAACTTCGTTTTGTAATCATTTTCCACATATTTTTCGTGTTTGAAATTTTGTATTTACGTGAACTTTCATTTGATAACATCTAGTATACCTACTTAGCATTTACTACGCACTACTTACCTATTTATAGATATATATATATATATATAGTATTAACTTGGGTATAATATTATAAATGTGGATATCTATCTGTCTGTCTGTTGCACTTTCACGATAGACTGATTTTGATGAAATTTGGTAAGCATGGGTTAGACATGGGTTAAACAGTTACTTTTTAAACCCCCAAAGGACTGTAATGGGGGGTGAAAGTTTGTATGAAAATCATGTTGAAAAGACGAACCAAGACGACTTTATTTACACAAAAATATTCGTTGACGGTATTTAGATAACCAGTCGTTTTGCTACCTTGTAAATTTTAGACAAAGACTTCTTACAGTCATGGCCGTTTTCAGATGTAGTCATTCCGGCGATTATTAATTTGATTTAGTCATGATGATAGAAATTAGCAATAATTAATCACAAAAATATAATTATGTTGTCAGAACTAACTATTCCACGCTAACGAAGACGCGGATAAACAGCTAATATAAAAGCAGATATGAAATTGCGCATAAAATAACCAAATTATTGCCTAAATAATGAAATTTACCTCGTGAACTACAATCAAATCCCACGCGTTCCAAATTGACACGTAGCATACATAATATGTATTAATTCTTCATAAATTATGTGTCAACCATGCCAATCAATTTCACTTCACTGCGTAACATCCTAACTAATATCATAAATGCGAAAGTTTGTTTGCTTGTTACCTCTTCACGCTCTATCTACTAAACTATTTGAAATTTCGCATTATAATGTAGTTTGAATTTTTCATATAATGTTGTTTAAATTTCGCTCCCATGCGAAATTGACGCGGGCGAAATCGCGGGCATAAGCTAGTTTACATATAAACTGATTGACCTATAAATATAGACTAGCTCTGTGGGTACAAAGCGTTTGAATATAGGGGGACAATTCGAAAAAAAAGTCTTGTCCTTCTTTTTCTTCGTTAGCAACGATTTTTTATTCCTGTTTGTCGAGTCATTTAACAGACTGGTAAGTGCATAATTCGTATGAATTTCCGTAAAATACACGTGTTGCGATTATTTCGATTTGCTCACGGAACTTGTTCGATCAAGGGAAACAATTTTCTCTTCAGTGCACTATTTTGTTCCATGCCAATACATCAGCACAAAACATATCCTCCGGAAAACGGATGGCATTGGGATTGGGGCATCAATGGAACTGAAGGTAGCTTGTTATATATATGAACATATGAAGGTAGCTTGTTATATATAAGTATACTTACATATATAATATACCTACCTACATAAATACTTTGTTGTACTTATATCTGATTTGACTTGTTGGACAAGACCCTATGCCCAGCAGTGGGACAACAGTATACTTAATTGTTTTATGTAATACTAAGAAGTTTAGATTAATAATATTTATATTAAAGCAGAGAAGGTAACGAGGTTTACATAAAACTCAATACACGCGAGCGACGTCTTAGTAAATATTGATAGAATAAGACATTTTATGTTCTTTCAGTCACAATTATCTTAGTGAATGAATATTGTCTTATTGAAAAAAAAAAACTCATAATAAAGTATTGCACCGTGAGAATTTTATTCTTCAGTTCACTGATCTTGTAAGAAACTATTGCATAAATAATCTTCATATTTAAGTATGAGTAAGATATTATATATATGTACGAGTAGGTTGAGATGCTAGTATACATACATTTATATTTAAAAATGGTAAGCCCTTCTGGCATAATAGCGACCAACACTGTTTGAATGAGTTTCTTTCGGCATTTCTTCTCAACTCAGCATTTCTCTCTCGTTCCGAAATGCTAGTAGTTTGTAGCTTTGGTAAGACCTAATTTCTGAATAAATGATTTGATTTTGATTTTACAAGTCGTGTGGTTTTTGACACCCAGAACATTTTGACACATAGCAACTCGGATGGAATCTTGCAACGCAAGTATGAAGCAGATATCTTCATCCGATTGAGCTGAAATTTTGTACACACGTTTAGTGTGGAGGATAATGCATTATTATGACAAGCATGACCTAATGGTGCATCCGGGAACGGCTACAGACGTGAGAACTCCACGGACATTATATTTTTGTTACTTGAATGGAGTAAGGTCTCTCTGAGAACACTAAAAGCTTGTGTCAAAAATGTAATTTTTGTAAAAACTTAACGCCAAGAATTGAAACTCTCCGTATTTACATTGCATGTCGTTCAAGAAGAATAAGGAATGGACCATTCTTGACTGAGCTGATAGGCGACACGGCATTTCTAAAGAGGGTTGACGTTAGGCAGGTCGGAAATCCAGAGTCGAATTTTCAATTTCTTTTTTAATTTCACACGGACTATTGGTGTGGAGATAAATAGTTGAGAGAGAAGAGCTGGAAAGTGCCATAAGGTACACATACTTTTTACGGGATTCCCGAGATATTTAATAGTGGAATTAGTTTAAAAATAATTTTGTAATCAATTATTTTACATAGTGAGACCATTGAGGTCAAATATCAATTTTCCAAGTAGGCACCAATTTTACAAACAATACAAACCTGTGAGAATATGACGAAAGTCCCAGTCATTCCTCGAATTCTGTCTTCACTAATCTCTTTTACATAGAGGGGGACCACCACGAACCCCCCTCCCGAGCCGAAACCGATGAATGCGCGTGCGCAGATCAGCGCTGCGGGATGGGCAGATACCAGCTTCACTGCCCAGCCCAGCTGCGGACAAAAATATTCTTTAAATTATATTCGTATAAAGATTCGAACCTGTGACCAATCGATCACCGCTTCTTTTTAGTATATCTGTTACTGTAAAAGCACGAACTACCATAAATCCTAAGATGTTCCAGTAAAACCTAAGATTTACCAACTCTTAATGGTAAAAGTCCGAACAATTTTGCAATTCGAACTTTTACCACCATTCACTTGGTAAATCCTAAGATTTACATCAAAGGCACGGTAAATGTTGAGAAAATAATTTTATTTTTTACTATTTAAGAAGTATTTTAAAGGTTATACCTTACCTTTAAAATATATTACCTTTAAAAGTTAAAAATATTTATGAATAAAAATATTTACCAAATGAAAATAATTTGAAATAGGTAAGGATTTGACTAATTACTTAGTTAATTAATTACTCTCATAATTATGATACCTACATAAAAATATGTAAGGTTTTGACTGAAAAATAAATGATTAATAAGAATTAATCATTGTTTTATTCCCAAAACCAACATTTACCAGTCGTCAGTAGCAAAACCTAGCATATACTAAATTCCAATGGCAAAAGCCCGAAAAAATCAAGTCAATTATTTAAAAATCCTTACATTTACCAACCCATATCGGTAAATCCTAAGATTTTCTGAAAAAAACCAAGATTGACCTGTATACGGACTTTTACAGTAACATCGATGCTTCCAATGACTTCTTCAAATCTCCGAAATGTACTCCTAAGAGCGCGATAAATATAACACTTTCCTCATGGCAGAGGGGAGTGGTCATTACGTGGAATAAAACACACATAACGACTTTCTCGGCACTATTGATGAAGTGGTTTACCGTTGCCTTCTCCATTTCACACACAAGTTGATCATCAACCAGAGTGCAGGTTTCCTCACGATGTTTTCCTTTAATGGATGCAAGTGGTGGTCGATGAAAACTACTAGGTGACACATGAGTCAGATTGCTATACAAACTCATGTCCTGGGTTGGTTCCTGGGACCTTTAAGTTCACAGGCGGGCGTCCTAATCATTACCACCACCAGCGCTACCGATATAACACTTACAGCAATGGGTAAAGTGACAAACTGAAGCGCTCGCTTCCTCCCAAACCTATCAGCTGCGACGCCATACAGGAACACGGCTATAGGCGCGAAGATGAACATGATAGAGGCCATCCAAGACACGTCTTCTTCAGTAAAGGTCGTGCCTGATGGTGACGCGTCACTCATTAGTAAAGCTCGATGTGGTGAGATCCAACCCATAGCTGTGCCGTAAGCGAGGATTGGCATGCATACTGAAAGTAAAGTAATTGAGGTTAAATTCCCTTTACAGTGATATACCTATAGGATGTATCATAAACCCCGTGCACATACGAAACGGGGTGATAGGGTACCTTAGGTAGATCCTTTATGTGAAGTTTCCGAT
Source organism: Plodia interpunctella (assembly GCF_027563975.2). NCBI lineage: Eukaryota > Metazoa > Arthropoda > Insecta > Lepidoptera > Pyralidae > Plodia > Plodia interpunctella. The sequence continues at coordinate 5,641,923 of NC_071315.1, forward strand.
AAATATTAAAAAAAATACAATGAAAATGTAATCTTGACATGTAAACAAACACCGCACAACACTATTATACCTTTTTTAAGTTCCTTTTGCACTACACACACATACACACACACACACACACACACAGATAAAACTGATATTATTCCACCTTTTTGATGCTACTTGGACGCCTAGGCATCTACAATTCACAGATAATAATAATTATCTTCATATTAAAAATTTAGAAATATTTACTTGAAACTTTGCAGGATACCTTTATAAATATTTATATTTACCTATATAAATATCTTATACACATAAACCTTCCTCAGGAACCACACATCTATAAATTGGTGAAAACCTTGTTAAAGTCTGTTCGGTAGTTTTTAACTTTTGAATTTATATATAGACAGACGCCTCAGGGGCATTTCTTTCATAATGTGTAACAATAAGAGTATAATAAAAACATTATATATTTACAATAATTGTACACTATTAAGAAACAAAATTAATCCTTCCCGAAAACTCCCAAAAACATGTCGAACTTCCTTTTCAACAAACATTTCTCATTCTAAAATCCCTTTCAAATGAATGTGTAAACACTTAGAAGACTTTTATTAATAGCCAATTTCAGGTGAAAATTGAGGATCCGTTTTGGGGTCCTTTTGATAAATATGCTACAAAAAATATATAATGTTTAGAAGTGTCTTACTTTAGTTAGAAAATAACGTCAGTCCTCTATTAGCGAGAAGATACTCCAAAATCAATAAAATTCATATTTGAAATTAATAATAACTTCAAATTTGAAATTAAGGAGATTTTTTTTCAACTTAACTTTGAAAATCAAGGGCTGAAATTTTTTGAAAATAAGATCAAATAATTAGAGATAACAGTGATCAAATAATCACATATTTCATTTTTTGTGCCAACCCTGACTGCATGATGATACTGGTTCTTCATTAGCAAAATTTTCGAACTACTAAAAAAATATTATTTTTGTTATACATGTCACATATTTTGACTAATTTTGAAAACAATTATGAGATGAAAGAAATCTGGAATCGAGCGGGTATTGAACTAACGCCGCTGCCTTACCGGGACAGTGCTCTTAACCACTGAGTTATGGAAATCATTCCACGCCCTACGTCGACGACGTACAGTATTTTCATTAGAGATTTTCGAGCTTGCAATCAACTGCTCTTTCGATTATTTAGAATTGGTTGATTCTGTATTTTAATTCGTTTATGTCCGTGATACTAAGATTAATTTGCGTTTTCGCGGATTAGAGTAAAGGCGAGGAAATTTTGAATGGTCCAATTGGACTGGGTCGATGAGGATTTTGACGGCTAGGTTTTTCATTTCTTTTTATATTAAAGTTACAATAATGGTAAGCAGTTTATTTTTATGAGAATTATATATATTTTGTGAAAATACAACGCACGACATTAATTATTATTCTCGTAATGTCATAGAGTAGAGAGCGGGAAAATCTATGACATGATGACAGCTAACAATGAGAATGACATTTAAAAAGGCGCGTTATATAAAAATGAATTTTAACACTTATAATGGAATAGCATTACGGATCGCCAAGAAACCTTCCTTTCATACATATTGTAAAACAAAGTCTTCTGCCGCATCTGTCTCTCTGTCTATCTGTCTGTCTGTCCACGATAAACTCAAAAACCACTGCACGGATTTTCATGCGGTTTTATGTTTCTTGATTTGAGTTACAAGATTCCATCCGAACATATATTGCAAGTTAAATAAAAGCTTGTAATTAATGTGATTTTACGACCGGCCGCCAGCGCAGAGTGTACAAAGTAAGTACCTTTCGTACCTATAATAAATTCTCGCAAACGTTTACAATCGTCACGTGTTTCTCACGGTGACATCGAAGCGAGATCGCGTTAATTGTCGTACTTAATTTATTTAATCAATCAATCAGTAGCTACATACTTATACATCTGTAGGTATTTACAGACTGTATCTATATATATATATATATATATATATATATATATATATATATATGTTTTATTTATGGATGTGACGTTACATCTGTTTAATCCGTACTAATATTAAATGCGAAGCTCTCTTGTTTCACTTTGACAGCTAAACTGCCGGGCCTATTTTGATGTTTGGCATGCATTTAGCTAAGACATTCCTATGGTTAAAAACATGGGTTACTTTTTTAAAATCAAGCCCAACCCCCAAAGAGTTTGATGGGGGGTGAAAGTTTGTATGAAAATATTGAAAATCATGTTATGCTATTAATTTTAAAAAATGATAGTGAAACTTATATTTCATTCTATCTATATTATCATCTATTAGTGTAATAGTGATCTTTTTCTGATTGGCCCGAGTCTTGGATTTTGTTTGTTTATCTATATATGTATATGTTATAAAATATAGTATCGTTGAGTTAGTATCCCATGACACAAGTCTCGAACTTACTTTAAGGCTAGCTCAATCTGTGTAGTTTGTCCTAATATATTTATTTAATTATAGCTTTCCCCTGATAGACTTTTTATAATTTAATCACATTTTTATCATTTTCTTTTAAGTAATCGCGACTATCTAGTGTGGCATAATCTCTTGTGGTATTTTTTTTTTTAGTTTGCGATACAAATGAAAATAAATCGATAAAAAATCGATGGTGACCCAGTCTTAACTACTGGAACACCGCAACAGACTTGACAAGACTAATTTTCTTTATAAAGAATAATAATGATTCTAGATAAAGAAATTGCTCCACCGCCAACAGTTTCAGCCATTTATAGCCCACTTACACACAATGACGGCCATTTTTTAATTAAATCTATCTTAGAAGTCAGTTATATTAATGTACCTAACTAAATCATTGTGATGTTCCCACTGCTGGGGCTTGTGGAAGGAAGGTGGGATAACTAAGTTATGACCATAGACGAGTGAGCAGTAATAAATTTTGTCTTTGCGTTGTCTTTCTTTGTATGTGTTCTTTGTGCAATACAGAGTTTACGAACAAACAAACAAGATTATAGGAATATGTCAATTTCATTCACCGATTGTATTGTTTTCAAAAATACACACGTAATTTAAGACTGTTGTTTCATTTTGCTGTTTGAAACGGGAAGTGTCTCAGTTGATTGGAAACAAAAATCAATCGCTTGCCAAAATATGTCATTTCTACACATGCAATATGCAATTGTGCAACAAGCTATAAATGCATACATATGTTATGATAAGTTTTATTAATAAATTTATTATACCGCGTGACACGATTTTTCTATTTATTTATTTTTTTTACTAGCTTTTGCTCGCGGCTTCGCCCGCGTTATTTTTCCACGGGAATGGTAATTTTTCCGACATGAAATGTATTCTATGTCCTTCTCCTCACTTCATTTTACATGTATGCAAAATTTCAAGAAGATTGGTTAAGTAGGTAAAGCGTGAAGAGGTAGCAAACGAACAAATAAACTTACTTTCATGGGTCACATTTAGGTGTAACTGCAGGTTTGAAGTTTAATCGTAATATATTCATATCCTATCTTACTAATATTAGAAATGCGAAAGTCGTGTGAGGATGTCCAATGTGTGTTTATGTTACTCTTTTATGCAAAAATTGGCCGATTGTTATGAATTTTGGTACACGGGTAGAATATAATCTGGAATAACACATAGGATACTTTTTTTTTCCGAAATTTTCACGTAACTATATGTCCGTATAACTACATTAACACGGAGATAACTTTATGTCCGTGTTATATGTAGAAGTAGCAAAATATTATAAAGAAATCATCGTCACTTACCAACAATTGACATCAATATTTGATTGTGTTTGCTTCCAGTTTTCTTTATTTTCGTCGACGTAACTTTGTACATTTTGTTCACCATTTTAATAGTTGTTCACTTTTTTCCTTTACGTACTTATTTCTTAGCGTGCAGTACGACGCCACTGATATTCTTTTTCTGTCACCTTATTTAAAAAAAAGAATAAAAAATAATATTTTAATTACATAATACTGGCACTAATCGAATTTAAAAAATGCACGATATTACTACTATGTACTTTTGCCGTAAAATATGTGTGACAAAAAAAAAAAGAAAATTCTATATTTGAAAATTTTCCCGCCTTAGCGCGCGTCGCCTCTGCGGTAGAGATGCGCATAGTACTGCCATAGGAAGCATGCCCTCGTAATTTATATGGCAACAAAATTTTGCCCGCGGTTTCGCCTGCGTGAATACACCAAAACAGATGGACTTACCAGGTCATAGCTTCAACTAAAATTAGATAAAACGATTATGATGATGACGTAGAAGATGTGGGAAACAGGTGCCTAGTATGCAACGATTTGGGAAGAAACAGCGTGATGTGGTACAGATGTACCTCATGTGGGCTATGGGCTCACTCGGAGTGCACCGGGTGGGACTCAGCTAGGTTATGTCTGCAATATGTGCTAGATTTTCTTTGACTCAGATTGCCCTCATGTTGACTACTATTATACGCATATCGGTGTAATGTGACTCATCTCTGTTTTTTTTTTAACTTTTATAATTTCCAAAGTTGATTGCCAAAGTTATTGAAACTGATCTCAATTGATGATTTTGTTTTGAAATTACATTTTATTTGATTTCTCGCTTAAGTGACTCCCATTACCCCCATTTAGCCTACAGAAAAAAATTGTCGGTGAGTATCGAATTTCTGAAGTAATGTTTTGATTTGGAGTTCTTTTTTATCGAGTCGAAAATATATTTTATTGGAGCCAGAGTTTCTAGTCTTCAACGAAATGGCTGACATCCAATACTGATAATTAATTATGGGATTTATTCTAGAACAATATGCGCATAGAAGAACCTCGCTCTGATTTGTGTAGACGCTAATTAGAGCATATTTATTGAGGTTTAAACTTCAGGGGGTCCGATAAGGGATATAATTATCTTTCAATGAATGAATGATTGTCAATAAATTCTCCGATATAACATAGGTTAATGATTTACTCGTGTATTAGCCGATTGAGTTAAACGTATACATAACAACTGAGACATGGGTCTGACGCGTGCTTTTCGCAAAATGTTAGCAAAATATTAGCAATTGACGCGTAATGAGCACTTCGCAACATAGTGTACATTTTGCGAAGTTCTCGTTTTGTTCTGATTTTGAAGTGTGTGTACTTCAAAATCAGAACAAAACGAGAACTTTTGAGGAATGTGCACGTTTTAGGAAATGTAAATTTTTCAAGTGCTCATTCCGCGTCAAGTGCACGTTTTGCGAAATGCATTATGCGTCAGAGCCACGAGACATCATAATATTAGCTTTGTCAAATTGAAATTTTTTGCGCGAATTCTCCGCCGGCAAAATAAAATTCCTAGAAAATTCCTTGGATGTTGTGAGGATTCCCCGGACCCAAATATTTTTCCTCAATTACATCCTTACAAAAAGTATTTGAACTTTACATCTGAACATCAAAGATATAGACCATACTTACTTACTAGATTGTCATTTCAAAATGACAGCTTGTTATATTTCAACAAGTTATTACCCACGGTTTCGCTTGCATTAATTTTCCGTTCGGTAATAACTAATTATTGTCAATATCTCGAGTTTTAAGACAGCTTGTCCCATACATATCTGTGAAAACCGCATCAAATTCCACTCAGTAGTTTTTGAGTGATGCGAACAAACATACAGACAGAGAGACGGAAAAAAATTCACATGAGTAGCACGGTAGTAAAACGTTAGTAGTTGTTTTATTAGGTGGGTAGCGCCTGTTACAAATAGAATAGCAAATATTAATCAGCCAAAATTTCATAATTTTTGCTGATATATATTTGCCAGGAATTTAGTCTTTTTAATATAAATATACTGGGAGCTATCATGAAACTAAAAACGTGTAGCTTGTCACTGTGTCCACACATTCTTTCTTTTCTGACACGATTTAACAAAAAGAGACAGCATGTGGACGTTAGTAACGTGCTACGTATTTATGTTCCACAGTAGATCTTTAGGTCAAGTGGAAGTTTACCTTTAACTCGGCAGGTTTTTCATTGCGGTGAATAAAAGCACACATTGAAACTATACAATGTTTATTCATTCTTATCGGCACCTGAATTCGGCTATAGTGTGTAGGCTTCACGGCGTCATAGCCCCGAACGGAAGCGGTAACATGCAAGCAAAGATTAGAGAGAGAGAGAGAGAGAGAGAGAGTGATATGGGCTATAACATAAAAAAAGGCTTAAGTTACATCAAATTTTATTAAATATTTGTATAACTTATTTACATTGTCATATTTACAAATAAGTAACTATTGGCTAAGATACATGTTATTACATATAATTTATACCGAAATGTATCTAATTCAAGAATATTTATTTATTTATTTTTACTCTTTTTGTCAATTAAAATAAATTATATTTACAAGTGCTAAAAAAATTACAATTACTTATACTAATAACGATAATAGATTTAGGCGATAGGTACTAAAGTCAAAATCAAATTTTTGACTTATTGTGACCACACAGAGCCTATTACTGATATGGTCAAACGGTTAAACACGTGTATATATATATATATATATATATATATATATATATATATATATATATATATATATATATATATATATATATATATATATATATATATATATATATATATATATATATATATACAAAAGCTTGTCTTTTTTTTTATAAAATGTAAATTTTATATTTGTCGGCAATTAGATTTATAAATAATGGTGTGGTCACTTGGTAGGCTCGGTGTGGTCATATAGTGAATCCACTCAAATAAATTTGGAACTTTTTGTGTTTTCACAAATATAATATTCCGGCATAAAATTTTCCAGAGGAACATTTTATGCCGGGTGTGTTTTTTATTCGGTACCTATACATTGCTGGTTTTACATTGCGGTAAATAAAAGCACTCATATAAACTAAGCATTGGTCATGCATTCGCGTCGGCATCTGTTCGAGTTTGACGATAGTGCCGGCATTAAACATACGACTAATCATAGATTTAATCATAGATTTGTTCAATTTAATCAAGTATAAAAAATGTCATTTCGACTTGTTATCTACCTATTTATACTAAATTATATTATTATACCCCTATTATATATTATAGTAATAATTTTAACGTGTCTGTGTATCTGTTTGTCTGTCCGTCAAACGGCTGAACAGATTTTGATCTAGTTTCTTTTATTTGAAAGAGAAATTATCTTTCAATTCGAGAAAGTTCTTTGCTATGTTTGGAAAATTTGCGTTCAGCTGTCTTGTTTTTTTTCTTTTTTTTTTTTAATTTATTTAAACTTTGAGGGCGATTCGGCTGGAGCAATTGGCTGGTTTTCGTTTTGATGACTATTCGAAGGCACTTATATTAATAGAAACACCAGTGAAAAAATTACTGTGATAATGACAATGCTCTCAAAGATATGACAAAAATAAAATCACACATTTTTGGACTCGTCCAAACGCTCCATACTAAATGACATGTAGGTAGGAGTGACGTCACACAACTTGCTAAAATGTTCGTTGTTAATATTACGTTTATGGTGATGACTTCTTAATAAAAGTTGTTACAATTTTTTTGTTTTTATAGTGGTTTTTATTGTTATAATGTCATCATGTAGGTACTTTTTAAAAATGGACTTTCCAAACAACATTAAATCTTCGTATTTAGATCCAGCTGCACTGTAACAGGTTACAGTCTATGAATTTATTATCAAAATGATATATATATATAAATATATCAATTTCATCTTAGATTATACATATTTTTTACAATTTTCTGACCTTGTCAATTACCCTATTCGCCAAGTTGCCTTTAGTACCCCACTAATTTTATGCATCTATGTGACATAACCATTGTGGCCATTTTTATATCGATTGTCGATAAATGTGGTGCTGCAGACGTTTCTATAATAGGGGTGGTTGCTGCTCTGGAAGGTGACGAACTCGCATCGTTTGCCCTTGGAGGTGGTGACTCGCGTGAGGGTCGTGAAATTGTCCTGGGAAGGAATCCGGGAGCAGCAGAAGGAACGACGGAATTCACGACGGAATTTGCCTGAAGGATAAAGACGTCTTTTCAGTTATGTGAGAGGGAACTCTGTGGCGCAGTGGTAAAATGCTTGCCTCTGAACCGAGAGGTCCCGGGTTCGATCCCCGGTCGGGTCATGATGGAAAATGATCTTTTTCTTATTGGCCCGGATCTTGGATGTTTATCTATATATGTACATATTATAAAATATAGTATCGTTGAGTTAGTATCTCATAACACAAGTCTCGAACTTACTTTGGGACTAGCTCAATCTGTGTGATTTGTCCTAATATATTTATTTAAAAAAACTTTTCGTTATAAACATAATCATTATCCTAACTTTTATTTAGTTATTTTTTTATAACGTCATTAAATAATTTATAACTTAAACTATGTAAATATAAATAAATAAATATATAAATAAAGAACAACAAAATTAGCCTAAAAATAAAATTAACCTATAACCTCAAAGAATAAAAATTAACTTAAATAAAAAATGATCATTTGTTACTAGCTTTCCCCGCGGCTTTACCCGCGTTAATTTTGTGCGCCCGCGAATAACTTATTATTGTTATTATCAAATCAAATATGGACACATATTTGATGATATAATAGTAAATTAGACTATCCTCTATACGGTTGTGTAAACCGTATCAAATTCCATCCAGTAGTTTTTGCGACATCTACGAACAAACACACAGACAGACTAAAATTCTAAAACAAAAATGTATTGGCTTCTAATTAGAAGCCAATACATTTTTGTTTTAGAATTTTCTCATAAAAAGCCTCCGTAGGCAATTGGTACTTTGATATCTCCTTTGTACAGACATAGCCCACTTACAGATTTACTAAATGTATTATGTTACAGTCAAAACTCTTATCCGTCACTTAAAACTGACTGATAAATAATAATCTATACTTCTATGTTATATTATTATAAAGGGGGTAAGCGTCTGTGAGTTTGTATGTTTGAGTCAGGTAATCTCCGAAACTACCGAACCGATTTCAAAAATTATTTCAGCATTAGAAAGGTACATTATCCAAGATATATTTTATCTCAAACTTCGCACGGGAGCGAAGCCCCTGGCAACATCTAGTAAATAATATTCTTACCGCTCATGAAGTT